>NW_024610034.1:0-124999 GCF_016920785.2 Ixodes scapularis | reverse complement strand
CATACTCAGCCGTGTTGGGGGCATCTCTCGCGAGTCAATACGGCAAAGGTATTGCGCGTCGAACTGAACGTGAGAGTTATCCATTTCAGCGAAACCTTGATTTCGCAAAACTATTGTGGCTCGAGTCGTGGCTTCCAGTACTTGGAAGCCACGAGCGAGAAATAAATGACAGTTGATTTTGAAGGACAATCGCGACGTGGAAACCCATTAAAGAGAGTCCCAATAAGACGAGAGCTTGCCCTTCTCTTCAACTGCGTGGGTTACGCTCTCAATCCTGCACCTGCGGTAACACTGCACGCTCCTAAAATCGCTTTGAAAACGTTCCTAATCGCAAGAACTTTTTTTCTTTTTTTTTTGTCGAGGCGCTATTTTATTTTTTTTTTTTATTTTTGTCTACCTTGATACGCCATCAGCGCAAAAACTACCATAAACTAAAAAAAAAAAAAAAAATAGTGGGCATACAACGACAACGCACCCACTGGGACCCGAGTCAAGGCAAGAACAACTAACTACTAAAAGGGGAAAAAAATCATGTTCGCATACACAGACAGAACGCCTCCATCGAAAGAAATGAATCATGCGCTTGTTCTGCCAGTCTCGTTGTGCGTCTGTCAAAAGCCACAAAAGAGGAAGACAATCAGCGCCTACACCACCCCCCTCCCCTAACCCCCCCCCCCCCCCCCCCCCCACCACCCCTGAAAAGAAGGAAAAAAAGGTTTCTTGGGCGCGCGCGCGGTCGCCCAAGCGATGACCTTGGAAGAATATGCGATTGTAGCACGTTTGTCCCCCGGTTGTGCCCCTGTCTCAAATGCCACGGTCCGTTTCTCCCAAGTGCCCGTCTTATCTTCCCGAGTATCAACTCCGCAGTGATTCTGAATCATTCCGATGCTTTCCAACGTTGCAAAACTGTTAGACGAATATTTGCACAGAAGTATACACTGTTCGCAGAACTATCTACGGCGCTAAAATTCAAAAGCGCCGTGTTGGATTCGGGAACTCGTGTAGGTTTAGCTCATTGTTGGAACATTCTTATTCGCTCTATAAACACCACAAAACGTGTAAATATTAGAATGAACTTTCCAGAGAACGATAGTTGTTGTCGGGGTTCCAGGCGACCGGACAGGTCGCAATTATTGGCTGATTAAAAATTTTATTTCATAATCACAATCGTATCATCAAGGGCACGCCATTTCCTCATCACTTCTTCTACGAAAAGAGTTGCTGTATTCGTAGCACACACAGACGGAAACGGTTGAGACTGTGCCCAAATAATATCTTCTTTTGGCAGGTACTGCGCAGCGATTACACACAATACCTCTAACATAAACATGCTGCTCCACATGTCTATTCACCAGATGCAATACATCGTTCTCCCAACTTTGTTGAAATGGCCATGAAAGCGCGTAACCGTCACTTTTTTGAAGTTCTACTTAGAGGTGAAGTGTTTACCGTAAAAAGTCGTTAATTATTTATTTTTTTCCGTTCCACTACAAAGCTCGATTCACTTAAATTTTTGTTTTTATATCGTCTCTACAGCGCTTTTACGTCGGTACTTTTGTGTTAGAGGACATCACATAATGTGCGAAAAAAGACAACAAAAAACGGTAGGATCGATGCTGCATAGCCTCTTTTTTGGTGGACATCAAAAAAAAAAAAAAAGTAGTTGTCTTTACTTCGCACTGCATGTTTTAGCACGGAAGTTCCTATTTGGTTATGATGTCTTTATTTTCTTAAAAATTGTATACAGTAATTTAAATTACCGAATTACAAAAACGTCGAAATTGTATAATTGCTTTCCGTGGGGCGCCATGACGACAGCGACACTCGTGTTCCCTCGTGGTTTTCGCCAGCATTTCCACGATGAATTGCCAGGATCGCGAGATGCAACAGCGTGACACTCCGTCTTCTGTGACATCATTTGTTGCACTTCGGGACCACTTTTGATGTATGGCCAGCATAAGACGCTAAACACACCAGTCGGAGACGCGCTGCAGGTGCCATAGTACTGCTCCTAAAAGTAGCTGTCACGTGCTTTGCTCCGCGACTGTGATTCCCTCACAGCAGCTCTGACTGAGGGTTGCCAAATTACGGTGAAACGGAGTATAGACAAAACAGACCGGAAACGAGCTGCCAGCATACGATAGTCAAACTCTAACAAAAAGGATTAGTTTCTTCCCAAGCTGGACGACATTTACCGGGCATCTTTAGAGCTGCGAAGCTCAAAATCACGCGTACTCATAAGATTTTTTTTCTCGCGTGTTTGTGATTTTTATGATGTCCTGCAAGCAAGAAAAAAATATATATGGTGAAGTCACTCCGAGGGGGTACCGATAACTGAGAGCCACAAACATGAGGATTCGCTAACATCCGTCAGGAGTGTGAACGGTAAATCGTCACGCAAACATATTCTCACAAGCTGCAAATATTTATTTGGCTTAGCAAGTAGAATACTAGTATACTAACGACATGTGATTATTGTACACAAAATACCATTTCTCGGTTCTTCAAAACCATTTCCCTAGTCTGAACGGTCGCGCTACGGGCCGCGGCTAGCCGTGCCCTCGATAGACTACGGAGCTGCGTTGTGTCGCCTGCTACTGTACCGCCAACAGGAGAGCGATAGCTCTGTGTGCTCCACAGATGCGTGTTGCGGTATAACTCTGTACGTCTGTCCTAGAGGAAGACAATAAGATAGGCTCTGTGACCCCCCTCCTAAGCTAACAAAAACAAACAGAAGTATACTCGTTTGGACTGAAAGGTTTACAAAATAGTGACCAGACATTGGAAAAGCATATGTCACAGAACTTGGTTTATGAAATGGCATCATTGTTTCGAGCAAGAAATCAGCTGCTCACCACTGGGACGATGAAATCGTCACTATTTATTGCGTCAGGTATATTTGCGCTCATGAAGAAAATCTGAACACATCCTTCTCCCAAGGTCCTACGTCGAATAATAAACACTTTTTTAAACATGTATGCACAAATAACTAATTTTTCTCTACACTTGTATATACACGGTAATCAAACGACGTCAAACCGCATTTTTGATTAGATCTTGATGTCTACACCAACTACATTCATATTTTTTAGGGCTTTATTGAACGATAACTTCAACTATAGTTAATGGAACACGATGGCTCGATCTCAACAAAAACCTCAACGTGCGAAGCTTCCACAGACGGTCGCTTGCGAGTATTCTCAATGTGAGACTCCAGAAGCTTTCGCTCACCATAGGGAGCTTGCTTTCGACTACAGCACTGCACGGGCCCGAAAAGCGCGGAGCGCGCTGCTGTGGGGAGAGGTTGACCTACAAGATGACGTGTTACGTGGTCACGTAAGATGGCGTCATTTCGTGCAGCGTGATCACGTAAGATGACGTCATTTCGTGTAACGAGATCATGCAAGATGACGTGTTTGTGTCACGTAAGATGACGTCAGTTCGTATGAACTGACGTCATCTTACGACAACGCCAACCACATTAGTGCCGTCCGGAACCATTGACCTTAGAAACGCGCCTCTTCGCTTGAAGAGCTGATATGCTTTGATTGTTATATGTTTCTTTTGCCTACTACAGACCATTCAAAAACTCGCCTTCTGGGTGCCACCAACTTCGTCTACTGGGCTGTGAAGCGCGTTCGAGCGTGCGCAATACCTCTCTAGGCCGCAAGATTGTACACTGAGTATGCGTTCACAGCTCAATGACTTAGGCATTTTTCGTCAGGATAGATGCTCCCACGAGAAGAGCGTAATGGATATGTGAATAGAATTGGAAATTTGAAATGTTCCTGTCCAATCGCATTTTTCTTTGGTTATCAACGCTTTTTAGCGTCATAACAAGACGTTCAACCCATAATACACTGGTGATTAAAAAATAAGCACCGAAAAACATGCACCGATTTTCGCTCAAAAATAAACACCGGAAAAAACATACCGTAATCATTACCCATGTCACCTTTTTGGGTGATATGTGAATTTCCAGAAGAACAGCGAGTTATCACCCTCCCCTAGGAATACCCTGACTACAGAGCAGGCGACCCGTTTTTCCCCGCGTTAGATTGCGGTGACCACGAACCGTACGGAGGTCACAGGACGTCCGTGAAAAATAAAAAGGAGGAAAACAACGATCTACTCTGTGCACGCTTCATCCCCGATTTCCACGACCTCAAGGCCGAAGGACGTTTGTGTGAAGGATAACAATAAAATAAAACTTTGCGTCAAAAAAAAAAGCCCGTTTTTAAAAGAAAAAAAAAGTAGAAACAAGCACAACGCGTTGACGGACCGCGAGGTTGTGGAACACCTCGCGGTCCGCTTGCCACAGGACGGTTGTCTTCGACCCATAGCTCCAAGGTGAATTTGCCACTTGCGAAAACACGGAGACCTACCCAGCGAGAACCAGGAAAGCAAGACACGCACACTGACGCCTCGGCGCGCAGAATGAAACAGGATACGGGCGCGGAATACGGCCGCGGAAGAACACCTCGCACAGTGCCGATCCGGCCGATCTCCGAACGGACGATTTCGCATTTCGTGGACAGCGAGCGCCACCGCACGGGAGAGAGAGGTACCTTAAAAACGACGAAAACAAGCACCGACACCTTGGTTCTTTATATCTGCTGTAGTTACGAAACAAATCGACTTACATGAATAATTTGAATATTATTCGATTCCGTAATAAATTTAGAAGACATTAAGCGCAATACTTCTTATGTTTGAATTTAGATAATTTTGTAAATTCGCTCCGAACGCAAGAGAGCCGAATTAGCCGATTTTGACAATTTTCATGATTTTTTAAAGAATATAATTAAATTTAAGATGAAACATTTGTTGCGCTTAGTGTCTCGATAATGACTCAATGTCTTTAAAGCCGAAATTTTCAAGAAGATCCGCGCAGCCGTTATTATGTGAGAATTTTTTTAATTTGGTGAAAAACCTCATGTATTCTCTATGGGGCTCTGAGGTGCGCCCCCTCTTAAGTCTGGTAACAGTGTACTTTTGCCCAATCATTGGCAAATCTTCAGAAAAGTTCGGCAAAATTTTCGCCGAATTCGCGATTCGGCAAAAGTTCGGCCGATCACTAGTAGAAATGCGGCCCGGGGGGGGGGGGGGGAGGGGGGGGGAGGGGGGGGGAGGGGGGGGGAGGGGAGGTTTGGTTTGCCCCCTTACTCAAAAACAAGCTGGTACGCCACTGCCGGAAGGGTAGTGGGTAGACCTCAAGGTAGGTAGCATTGAGGTCTGCCCACGATCCCTCCATGAGAGCCAGTCGGAGATCGGCGTTCTGACGTCACCACAACTACTGCAAAAGAAGCAGACGAACTTGCGCCCCGCATGGGGCGATCTCGTGTGCCAGCTTCGCTACGCCGCCGCTGCCGCAAAGCATTAGTGGAACTTTACTTCTATCTTTCTGCTCGGCAAGCTCAGCTGCGCTACGCCGAGCTGCCATGCTTCGCAATTCAAGAGACGCCGCAGCGCTCTGCGTTTGAAGTTGTTCATCTTCCCTCCGTCCGTCGCTATGGGAGTTTCACGTGCTGCGTCCGCGGGTGCAACGAGAACAGCCCCCGGCACAAAGGCGTGGGATATCACAGCTTCCCGAAGAACCGACAGCTGAGAGAAAAAAATGGGTCTCCAGGATTCGCTGTGCAGGCATTAAGGGACGGTAAGTGAGACTTCCAGCTATAAATCTAATTTTGCTTGTTCGCTAAAGCACGAACGCTCGAACGCTCCGTCCCTTGGCTGGAGCGGCGTAGCAAGATCGAGCGACCGAGAAAAATCGAGCACTCGTGATGAAGGCTAAGATCAATGCCTCCTGCTCGTTCATGAACGTTCTCGAGTTTCGAAATTTCGCGGTTGACTTCGGTTGGGGTATAACTCGCTGTCTATACTCGTGGGCATGGGGTGGCGTGATATCGTATTTATATTGTGTAAGAGAACAAGCGGCATTATTAGGGCTAAATACCACGCCTGGGCACCCGTCCGTGCACCCACGAGCTCATTGAGGCATAGATAACATAGTGGCTTCGAATTGTGCATTGATTGGTAGTTCTGTTTACTTTTTTTCCCTGTCCCCACAAAATTCTAAGACTGTCGGCAACTGTATAGGCCAGCAACAATCTTGTTCGAATTAACCGTTGCATATTTTTAACATTTCTCTCACTAAATACGCAGGACTTTGACGGGATGCAAATCTTAGTTCGAATTACCTACAAGTTTAATATAACGAGATTCCACTCATCAGTTTAGCCTACAGAAGAAACAAAGTTCACTTTTCTGAATGCATAGCGCGAAAAAATATTCAACAAAGATGTTTTTTTGTTTGTAGTAATATGTACGCATTTCAGCCTAGTCGCTGCTCCATGTAGTCGTGTTCAAACCCTATGTTTATCCAGAGTCTCCTTCGATGAATCAGAAGTTCAATCACACCTTCCTCCCTCCTTCTCGGTGCTTTCCATAAAATCCACTTGGGTTTACACTAAAAAAATATAGAATTACTTTGAGTAATGTCTTCTAATAAATACGTTCATTGAGAAAAATATTCCTTCTTTAAAACGCAGCTTCTAGGCGCCCGTTTCCGGCTTGAGCGGCGTCGCCGTCGCCGTCGGCGTAACTCCGCGCGGTACATTAAAGAAATAATACAAGCGGGCGTAACCGAACGTTGCAGTATGGGAAAATGTTTCCGCTAAATGTAGCGGGAAAATTTCCCCACGAAATTCAGCAGAAACATTTTCGCTCAATTTCTCCGTTAAATTTAGCGGAAAATTTTCGCTAAATGGGAGGGGAGCAGGAGAGGAGGAGGGTACGGTACGGAAGGGGGGGGGGGAAGGCATATCCTTTCCTCTGTACCCTCTCTTCCTCCTCCTCAAGAGCTGCGCTCAAATTCGGCATTAAAGGGACACTGACAGGGTATTTATGCTCGCCGAGGTTTTTAGTTGTACGTGACATATGAGAGCTCAACTACCCAGAACAGAATTTGCGGCTCGAAATTCGGTTTCTTTCCGCCCGAAAACTGCCGATCAAGAACTGGCCGGTTCGAGTCTCGCTCACTCTCTTATTCGCGGTCACGGGCCGTTTTCTAAGGTATCGATCCGACCACCAAATTTAATCAAAGTCGTGGGTCACTGAAGGCACACACTCAATATTAAAAATAGAAAAAAATATGAAACCCATTTTTTGTGGCTTCTAAAAAGCTGTAAATACGTTGATTGAAAAAAAAAAAAAAAAAGTTCCACAGACAACCGGAAGCATTCTGTGCGTTCGCCGTTTCGCGCATCGTGGGACTCGCGGGGACGGCGATGGCAGCGGACGACGGGCGTGGGACCTCTATTTCAAAACTGTCGTTCGCGGTACCGGCGAATCCTGTCTACCTTTAAAAGAGAAATTTGGGACTGATCAAAAGAATTGGTATTCATCCCGTACGACACGCCCGGCCACCAAGCCGATTTGCACGAAGACGCCGCCGAGCCGTCGCTCCCTTCTCGTGGCTGAAGACATCGCTCGCGCAAACGTCAAGCACGACGTGTCTACTTCGAGTTGAATATGCACGCGTACGATTTCTTTACTAGGTGCGAATGTCCCCAGAGCGTGGTGCATCCCGACTTCGACCCGGGAGTGCTTTTGCTAGAGAAAAATCGGCAGCAAACTTTCCAGCGTACAGTTTACCGGCTGAATTATTACTAAGAAAAAAGATCCACCAGAAAACAGATGTCCCGGTAGCTCAGTGGGAAAGACGTCCGGGTCACACGAGGTATGACCAAGTTGGATCCCCCGTGCATTTTTTTTCCAAACATTTTCCGATGATTACATATCTTTTCCTTGTTTTTTTACAATCATCACTGAAGAAACAAACCAAAAAAAAATAACAAAAAAATGTTGTGGGCGATACTTCGCTGAATTAAATGGTATGAGATTTCCGTTTTGACACCTGCGAACTCAATGTAATCACTTGCCACAAAATGCAAGGAGCATATAAATCAGGTAGCGTCCGCTTTCCGAGGTGCCCGTATATGTTCTACAGGAATCGCAGCCAGCCATTGGTCCCGATCCCGTTGATCTTTCGGAAACTCTGTCGCACATTGCCCCTTTTGTTTCGGACGCAGGACATGTGAGCCAACTCTTCACGCAACATCTTGGGTGTATCCTTTTCGGAGCCGATCATGGAAATTCACCACGGGCACTCACTACTCATCTCCAACTCCTTAATGTACAAAACAACTCATCTTGGAGTACAGAACAACGAGCGGAACAAACATAACTGCAAAAGAATCACACGGCGAGCAGTTCCCGCACGCCGCATCGCACGCCGCATGTCGTGCCGTCTGCTACGGGGAGGAGAAAAAAACAAACAAAAAGAACGCACGGTCGGGTGTAGCCACGTGACTTCCGCCACTCACTCTCTTCTCTGCACTTCTCCGACCTCCGTCGGGTTTCGGTTTCGGTTTCGAGCAGTTGCGTCTTTTGGCTTTATTAAAAAAATACGCTACTCTGTTGCAAAATATTAATTGGGTAGTCCTCCGACACCATAATAAAGCGCCTGGCAAAAAATAAAAACATTTTTTGGGGGGGTGTCAGTGTCCCTTAAGGCTGGTTCAGACATCTGCAACGAGCGCGTTATCTACGACTTTGTCCGTTGCAACCGGAGCGACCGGAAAGACCGCTCTGCGCCGCGCGTACACAGACCTACAACCACTGCAACAAGCGCAGCGAGTCTTAGCACGGCGACCGCTTCTACGCCGCCGTCAGCTGTTTCAGCGGTGCATCTAAAATGGGGACGCGCTGCCACTCAATGCCGTAACAGAATATAGAGACACTTTTTTTATAGCCTAAAGCTTTATTATTCTTATCCTTTTTTTTTTTCATGACAGGCTTGCAGGTACAGTGGATGAAAAAAAGAAAAGACAAAGATGCAGTGCGCCGTCTTGGACGATCACGACTCTAATACACGACTTCTCCAATAGTACAAATCTCGCCACACGCCTTTTCTACGATTATAAAAGACGATGTAATCTTAGCAGCGATATAGCTACGTAGAAACATGATTTCATGATTAAATAGACGTTGCGAGCGTTCAGCACTCTAAAAAAAAAAGGGTATCACCTTATACCCTTTTGTCCCATATAATACACCCCAAAACTTCATTTCGACGTACAGCGCCCTATAGTCGAACAGACGGCACCAAATTTTACCAGGGGCTTGATAACGGTGCGATATAACTTATTAAATTGTTAAAGTACGTATCAAAGACCAAAGAAAGAAAACACGGAGCTTTTGCAGTACGGCGAAGAAAACTCAGATAATCTTTTTTGTAGTCAATAATACGCACATCAGCTACCTTAATAAGTTGTACCACACGGCTATCAAGCTCCTCGTAAACTTTGGGGCCGCCTGTTCGATTATGGGGCGCTGTACGTCGAATTGAAGTTTTGGGGTGTACTATATGGGACAAGGGGTGCAATATTACACCTTTTTTTCTGAGAGTGAGGATTGCTAAAATAATCACTTTTCTCCGGTGATAAAAACGCCTGAAAATTCGCATCCTCTATAGGGTACGCGCCAGTGATATTTTGAACTTGAGCACACGCGTGAAATGCGCCAAATAAGAAATTCGGGCGATGTTTGAGGACACAAATGCTTAGAAAGCACCACTGTAATCGAAGTAAACAAACAGGACGGCACGGGCGTTTCTACTGTCTAGAGAGTGCCGCCGCGACATTGCCGCACCAGTAGGTGCATCTTCCCTTCTAGTACGTGCTGGGTGATCATAGCGACACACAACGAAAATTCACACTCAGGGATAGCGCTTCTACGCGGAACGATGAGCTTTCACCACGCTGTCCACGTCGACGACCACCACCGACGTTATGTTTGCAGATAGAAGGAGCCGGCCCACGACCGGCACGACCGGCATGCAACGCGCGCTACCAGTTCTCCTTGACCTGTAATTGGTTTGTCGTTGCGGTTGTTTCCAACGCAGCGGGGAAAGTTGGGCTCGCTCCAACTCCTTGCGTCGTGAACGACACGTGCGTGCGTCCCTCCGTCGCTATGGCAACTGACGGTTGCAGATACTTGCAACAGTCGTTTCGGTTGTTGCAGTCGTTGCAGTCGCTATGGACGCATGCGTGTGAACGGGCCTTTACAGAGAATTGTAAACTTTTTCATTCTGTTAACAGCTCTATGTCCAGTGGAATGACTTGCTTGTATATTTCGAACTTGTTTATACAGCCTTTTTTTCGCTAGCCGGAGCGCACGCAGCTCAGCGAGATAAACACGTGTACACAAGCAAAAAAACACACAAAAAAATGACAAACTATCATTTTATTGGGGTGGGGGGAGGGGTCGCTTGTAAGGCTAACAAACATCCTCTAAACACATGGTGTCTTATAAGCTTTAGTTATGTAGAGAACTACCTCGGTAATATGCCCGCAAGTTAAAATATTAACGAAAAATAAGACTCAACTTGACAGCAACAAGTTGAGCCGAATGGTGACAATCTCCCTTCATGCTGCTGACGCAAGTTTGTCAACAAACCATTTTGAGTTCTACATTTCAAGAGCTCATGCTACCAAGCTTTATTGGTCTCGGTAAACGATCCATGCGTTACACAAATTTGCGTGACGGTAATGGGTCCCTTCTGAGGCGCCTTTAAAACAAACCACTTTCACACTGGTAGGTATAGGTTTAAAAGCGCAAGCAGACCGGGACAATAGAAAATACCACAAACGACAGGGACAAGGCCTTGTCCCAGTCTGTTTGCGCTTTTAAACCTTATACCTACCATGGACCATAGCCCAAACCAAAGTTTTAATGACACTTCCACACGCACGCAGGCCCCTTCGCACAGACCTCCGCTTCAACATAACGGCCCCAAAAATGGTAAAAAAAACTCCAAACATCCTTCTTACAATATTGCCTCTTTTACTACTCAACGTATCAACTTGCTAACAGCTGAACACAACAAACGGCTGCAACCCCAAGCAAGTCACGTGCTCAACGTTCTAAAAACCGAAGCTTGGAAAAAATAAAATGTTTGACAATGCATGCTCGTGTTTACAGAGAGTAAACAAATATTGGAGCACCCCTGTTTCTTACAGACTAGTGTCACAAGCGTTTTCGGGTGTCTTTTACACAATGTGTCTGACGCATTATAACCCCAATGCTGCTGCACAAAAAAAAAAAAAAAAAGAACTTTCAAACTAACAAACTAATTAAGAAGCGCTTTCGGAGTAGACTCTGCAGCGAGGTGAGAGCGTGCGCAAGCTCCCGGACCTACGAGCACCCCACTGCTGCAAATCCTCCTATGTATAAATAGATGGATGGATGGATGTTACTGACTCTACCCTTTGTAATGGGCGGTAACTTGCGCCACCTAGCCTAAGTCTAAAGAGACAAAACGAAACAAGTTATGGCGCCTCCCAAGGTTGTTCGCTCAGGCTCGCACATGCAACAAAAGGATTGGTGGGATCGGTCTATTCGCCGGTCGGCTTTCGTTTTGATAAAGCGATACTTTGCATTTGTCGTTCTGAGCGAGAACGCCTGCCGGCCCGTACAACTAGCACATGATCATACAGAGCTTATACATGAAGTCTTTCTGAATTCTAATTAACTCTACCTTTGGCACGTCCTCCAGCTGCAGGCTCTTTGCCGGCATTCCGGACAAGCACGTACCGGCTCGTTAGTCCTACGGAGCTTCACGGAGTAGCACCAGTAGCACGCACGGACTCGTTAAATCGAGCGCACTGACATGCGTATACCAACACGAAAAAAACACGCAGAAAAACACGAGGACACCCAGCTGACTGGTAGGCACGAAACACGACACGGCAAGGGTAGCGAATTAAAATCGCAGATTCAGGAATCTCAGTGAGCCCGTTGATCCGACAAATCGGATTCCCCAATTAAGCGCTCACGCAAAAACGGCTCCAAAAATAAATAACAAAAAAAAAACGGTTTGTTGGTTTTGTTGTTGGGAGGCGGCCGTCTCGAATATGTGTCTTCGTCTGTTACATCTTGCGGGCATCTTCCAGCTCCGATTCCCGCAAACCCTGTCTCCGGGTGAATATGACACTTCAATGCTTCGCTCTCGGCAAAAGGGTTTATTCACTCACTCATTGCCTTGGGGGGTTTCGGGATCGGGGGACGGTCATCAGCGAGGCCGGTGGAGAGCCCGCTGCCACAGCAGCTTTTCCGAGTCCCAGCGGTGGTCGTCCACACCGCGTCATGGGGACGTCGTCGTCCGGGGTCGCTGTCCGGTCCGCTTGTCTAGTCCGCACTCGACGGAGTGCCCGCACTCCCTGCGCCAGCGTCCAGCGCCGTCCGGGCTCGCCTCCGTGACCGGTCCCTTGTCTAGTCGGCCGCCCAAGCCCTCTTCCTTTGTCTCCATTCCCCTCTTAAGACCTTCCCAAGTCCTTGTCCCGCCGACCGTCCAATCGGGAACCTTGCCGCGAGCCGACCCTCCGACGTCAGCGCTAAGTAAGGGGGCGCTTGCCCCGTTCCTCCCGGAGAGCTCGGACGTTCCGCGACAGGACGGCGACAGGAAACGGGAAGGTCACGGGGACGAAGGAGCGCCCGACAGTACGGCGGCAGGGAGCGGCAAGGTCACGGAGAGCGGAGGAGCCAGGGAGAGGGTTCCCACAATCTGCACATTTGAAACATGATTTTCATATACTTTTTTTAACCTTTCCCGTTAAATAAAAACAACTTTTTTTAAAGAATAGCGACGCATTCACGGAGTGATACACTTTATTTAGCCCTCATAAAAGAAATTCTGACTACTCCTGCCAGCGCTGGCTGCAATCACAAAGTCGTTCCCCCTGAAACGTCAACAATGTGCACTGCAGCTGCGCGTTTCGAACACAGCTTGGCGTCACCAGACGTTGCGTTCTTGTTACCTGATGGAATTAAAATTTGATGCGCTAATATTTCGCGGCTACAACTCGTTCCCCTAGTAGCCCGAACCACCAATGGGGTAATAACATAAAAAAAACGTAGAAGCTCGAATATTGTTCGAGGGTCATTCTTAAGTTTTGGCAGCAAAAACGTGCAAGCATCGAAGTTGAGGGACTCAGCTTACCGGAACATGCACAGCTCTACACCTTTCCAGCGCTTAACATCCGGGCCGAAAATGTCCAGTCACTAGGTTGTGGACGCAAGTACGGTGTCTGATATTTCGGAAGAGCTACTGCGCATGCCCAAAACACTTTTCACAACCCATAAGACGAAATGGTGTCACACGAAAGGCGCCTTATTTTACTGGTCTACACGCATTCGTTTTCGCCTCAACGCCCCTTCGGCATTTTATGTGAGGTACCCCGAGTTACAGAAGAAGGATAGCTCTGTGAGAACGTTGGAGTGTTATGGTTTGATGAGCCCGTGTTTTTTGAAGAACGGAAAGGTACTTTTTATTCTCGATAGAAGGATGCCACGATAGAACCTTGAAAGACTGTGAGCGCTTGTAGTCAGAATGAACAACGAGATTGGATAACTCAGTGACCCGAAATATCCAATAGATCATGTCAGATGCAAGCCGAAACGTCCATCAGAACGAAAGATGCGATTGAGCCTGAATGTTGAACGAGTTTGAATTTCCAACGAGGCGGAAGGTCCAACCAAGCCCGAGGGTCCAACAGGTTAGAAAATCCAACCGGACAGAAAACCCAACCAGGCCCGAATATTCCACGTGTCTGAATATTCAACGAGTCTGAATGCCCGATTTTGAATATTTTGCCGTAAAGGATTTTTCGACCTGTTAAAAGTTGTTAACGAATTTATTTCTGCGGGCTTTATATTTCTTGAATTTTTCGAAGTGCTGCTTTCGGGATGTCATGATGTTGTTTGCCAGGGAGAGAAGTTATAATTGTCCTTTAAATCGCGAAGTAAAAAAAAAAGGTATTAAAAGGTAAATATAGTACTTTTGAAAATTTAGTTCTTTATAGCATACGGAAACTCAGTATGTGTACACTGATTACACTGAAGACAGTACGAGAAATTTAGCGCATACACGACATACGCGCGTTTTCCCTGGTGATGTAAAATTACGCTGACGATCACCAAAATTTACGATTCCATTTTGTGCCCAGGATAGAGTTTAATTTTGGAGACAAAAATGAAAACCCGACGCTCGCTTGTGTACGTCTGTTTAAAATATAAATATTCTAGAAGGTATTAAATGTGAGCCAATGACAGCCTGTTACTTGAATGCTATAACTGCTCAAATATTAACGAAACCTATCGTTTTCGGGAAACCATAAAATTAATACTAGGGCTTCGAACCGCTCATACGTGCAGTCTGAAATATTTTCGTAACGCTTGCAAATTTCAAGATAGTTGCTAACTTTGATAGTCTGGATTTGATTTTTTCAATGTTGCGGTCATTATTTTTGTGCAATTTTTAGCGGAATCATAAGAATTCTGGGAATTTATCGTTAGAAATGTAGCGAAGCCCTAGGAAGGTAAAAATTTCAGGATGTTCAGTATTTTGTCATTTATCCCGTGGCTTTCCGCACGAGAGTTTTAGGGATAAAAATGAAGATAATTTTTAATCTATATTTATTAACAAAACACGTCTTCACTTCCGCTATACAGTTTTGACAAAAAGGAGCGATAGGATTGAATTCCTCCTGCTGCGGTCTAAAATCAGTGCCGTCCACGTATTGGAAGTATACAGATTTTATATATAGGTGTTTATTTGGCTATTTTATGTGAATGAATAATAGGCTCAGGGCCCATGAAGCTTCAAATATCTTATAAACTGGGTCACATCAATTGATCATTGTATTTAACTTTTGTAATCGGGTTTAAAAATAATTTTCCAGAACATTTTAAATGGGCTCTCAAAACCCTATTTTGAATAATTTGGATATCATAAAATGAATGATGTATGGTATCACGGCATACGCAGAAGTCGATGAAAAGCGCGAGAAACATTTCAGCCTTATCCAGAGACCAATAAATGTTGTATAGAAAATTTTCTACTAACAACGTTAATTTTACTTGTTGCCAATCTTTATGTTGTAATGAATGTATTAGGCAATACCTGTATATAAAAAAGGTATTCGCTTTCGGTATTTATTTTATTATTATAAGTACAATTGCTTGTTACTTGCGAAGAACTTCATGTGACCCTTTAGTTTCAACTTTAGACGCACGTCCGCTCGCATATTTTTAACGCCAGTCGAAGCTGTGCACGTGCGCTTTTCATTTCCGAAAATCAACAAAAGGTTGTCCGCGGATATAGTGTAGAAATCCGGTTATAATTCCTATGTCATTCATAAACTTGTTCCAGTACATATGCGTGATTGTCGAAGATTTAATCACGTCTAAAATTCGTCCACTTTCAAATTGAATTCAAGATTGCCATTGCAAGTAGACCGTTTTTTATTTGTCTAAATGAATAAAACGATATCAACTCATGTCCGGCAGGTCTTACTACTGATACATAGGAAATACTTTATTTGATGAATATTTTTGTTATACTTGGTAAATATGCTGAGACCATATGCGCTTTAGGACCGTATATAACCTCGTTGATTTTGTTGGTTATATTTCTCAAGGTCTCACACAGTATTCACGAATGTATCACTAAAACAAAATCTTGAAAGCTCAAACAAACCCAGGCCCCACACAAACGATGCACAAAACCGATGAACTTTTTGCACATCGATTTGCCTACACGGAGCAGCTTTCGCGAATACCAGACACTGCAAAAAAATACTGCATTGCTAATAAACGCTCTGTTGGGTAGAGGCACTTATCCGGCCAGCCGTTCTGGGATTTCGGCCCTCAGTCTGCTCAGGTGAATGTCTTCCAGTACGGTCCTTAGCTGCTCTGTACCCGGCCCAACCCCAAGATAGTTGGACATCGGGGTGGACCACACGATGCCCAAGAAATGTTCTGGCTTGGATGCCCCCAACACCAGCCAGGCTCCAACATACGTTTTTGGGTTGGTTGGAACTCCAGAAACGTCCCTAAATTGCCTTAAAAGTTCTATCACCCGCATTATATCTTTCTGAGCATGGCCAATGAGGGTGATGTCATCCGTGTAAGCTACGTGCCGTGCTGACGTTTCACCCAGACTTGCACCCCTTTTGATGCGGTAATTCAAGATTGCCTTACACATCGGTTCTAGATATATAGCAAAGAGTGTGGGCGACATTAGGCATCCTTGGCGTACCGACGACTCCACGGAAATAAAGCGTGACTTGCGTCCATTGATTAGTATCCGTGCTCTTATGTTCCTGTAACATATTTTAATAGCATTGAGCAGAAATTCTCCGGTTCCGCAGTGTTCTAATATTGAAAAAAGAAAGGAGGGATACACATTATAAAACGCTTTTTTGTTTCACATCTAGTTGTAGGACAGCCCTAGGACGTCCCATCGCTTCTGCCGTTTCCGCTATAATCCTCATTGTATGCAGTTTAGTGAATATCAACCTATTTTTAAAACCGTACGCCTGATTACTTGCAACTATGTAATGGAGTGCAAATTCCAGGCGTTTTAATATAATTTTTGCTAGGATCTTATAATCCGTTGTCAGAAGGCTTATTGATCGAATGTCTTCGCTGCTTCTGACTGACCCTTCGCTTTTACGTTTTGGAATTAGTATCGTTGTCGCGTGTCGCATTGAAGGTGGGAGAAGGTTTCGGTTGCCAGAATAGAATATAAAGCAAAAAGTGTTTGCCCATCTTTTATTTCACTGAATAAAATACATAAAACACCTCGGATCGAGTAATTTATAGGAAGTTAGAGTATGTATGGCTGCCTACGGCTGCCTTGTCTGGCTCTGCGGCCTGCTCCTTGCTTCTGCTTGTGGTGACCTGTGGCTGCATGGTAGCTGCCTGCTGGTGCCTGCGGCCACCCATGGCTGCTCATGGCTGCTCGCCGCTGTTCACAACTGACTTAAGTCCAGCAGTTGCTAGCTGCTACGACACTGAACCCACTGTACTTACGAAATAGGAGCGAGATAAGTCCGTTGCGGATCCTGCCGATCCCCCAAAGTTGTGGCCAACAGGGGGCTTCAGGACAAACATTGCCGAACCCTCATTCTTAAGGATCTCGCGCCACTGGCCCTCCTTGACATTGCCGTAGGCATCTTCGCTATCTACGCAGCTTTCTGACATGTAGATTGAGTCCTCCCTGAGGACGTTGTGGAGGATGCAGGTCGTCATTACAACATAGTCTGCATTTTCTGGCTGCAAGTTGATAGTGCGGAGGAAAATTCGGAACCTGGAGGCCATGACTCCAAAAGCGTTATTCACACAGACCGTGCAGAAATGAAACATTTAATGTAATGTACAATGGAAGATACCCCTTGTGTGAATCGGCTTACCTTGCTCGGCTTAGACGGTAATTGAAGATTATTCTCTCTTCGTCTTGGTTTTTCCTCGGTATTGCCGCAGAAGTCCGGGCGGAGTGTAAACACCTCGCCCCCCTGAATACATGTGGCGCCACAGTCGACGTGTTTGGGAGATGCTATCGAGAGGGCAGGCCGAGACGACCTTCTTCGAGGCACTTCCTGAACCGCGAGGCACGGAGTGTACCGACATCACTTTGTCGTCCATAGGCTCTGACGTCAACGGACACAAACCTTAGGTCGCTGTCAACGAAAGGCATCAGTACAATAGAGTATGTACCCTGTAACAACAATTCACCGCGTACAAAGAAAGGCAGAGCATTAGTTCGAGCACATAAACAACGACCGAATCCAAACAGTACCTTGTAGCTGTAGTACATGCTGCCAGAATGTGATGGTGCCTGAATCTGGAGATGCTTCCTATCCACTTCGCCAACACAGTGGGGGAAGTTATACTTCTGCTTGAAGTGTTCAAGCGCGCTGCAATTCCCTTCAGTCTTCTGCAGCAACACCTCTTGTGCCTCAGGGACTCTGCAAGAACTGTGAAGCCCGGTTCCAGGACACCAGCATAATTGGAAGACACAATAACAAGCTGGGCCGAGAGATTATTGAAATATACAGGATAGTCGGCGGCGAACGCAACATCGCCGCTCCTTCCGTTGGTTGTCCAGAGTTGAGATGAACTACCTGAAGCCAGAGCTGAATAAGAAGAAAGGCCCTCTATCTCAATTTGTTAAGGGTGTTTTTTTTTTCTTTTTTTTCCTTTATTTATTTTTGTTTTTGTATTCCTGTGTATTTCGGGGTGTTGTCAATTTTCTGGGCGTATATAAATATATTAATTTTTTCGTATCGTCCTCTTTATTTTCAAAAGCCTGGAGGGAGATAGTACGTATGTGCGTGTGTTGCTGGTTGAATGTGCGTGTGTTGCTAGTTGAAACAACTGCGTTGTCTGTCCTTTTCCCTAAGTGTTTTTATTCTTTGACTCTTGCCCTTTCACCAACCCGCTCTTTGTTTTTTGTCACAAGGTCTGTTTTCCCTAAATTCTTTCGAACCAACCCCCCCCCCCCCCTTTCTCCTGTTTTACGCTGGCCCTCGCCTTTTTGGTGGGGGCTGTCTAGCCCCCACACTCAAGTTTCTCGTTGACGAAGAAGAATTCCAAACGATGAACAGAAAATCTGCCTGGCCAGAAGGCTGCATATTCAGGCACTTTTTAAAGCGAAAGCATTAACTGTCCCATGGAGCGAAACCGGCGTTTTCTGTAGCAGCGAAAAACGGCAACTAAATTGGCTGAGCGAAACGGCACGTGAAGTCACATTGGCCAAAAGCACAGCAATGCAGATGCTTCGTCACTGAAGCCGGTGGGGCGCTCAAGGTCAAAGCAGACACGCCGCAGAAATAAAACGCAAAGAAAAGCAAAGCAACGCAGATGCATCGTCAAGGAAGCCGTGGAGCCGACGCGGACGCCGCGCCTGGGCACTGGGGGAGGGTGATGTCACCGCCGGAGCGCGGTGTGAAAAATGAAGACGTGGCGCACTGCTTGTACGAATGCGCTGTGTGTAGGAATGCTATCGCATTCCTACACGTAAGCAGTCTTAAGTGTCTTCGTTTAATTATTTGTTAATTTCGTGGTTCTCGCCACTTCGAGCGTGCTGAAAGCAACGTCGGAGCTGGTGCTGTTGAAACGTGCATTGTTTTATTTTCTCCACTTTCACTAGCCTCATAGCAGAATGCCATGAACTTATATTGCCTGCTGAATTAAAGCGATATACAGGAATAAGAAAAAATTAAAGACGTTTACAATTCTCTGTATTTCCATTAGAGCGCAGCTCTTGAGCGAGAAGAGGGAAGGGTGCGGAGTGGATGTTTGGGTTCGGAAGGGAATTTAGAGCGAAATTGTGGGACAATTTTCCGGTAAAATTCCCCGCTAAATTGTGCGGATTTTCCCGCTCAATATGGTGAAAACATTTTTTCGCTAAGTTTAGCGGAAAAAATTGCCCGCTAAATTTGGCTGGAAAATGTCCCCGCTAAATTTAAGGGAAAAAACTGGCGGAATATTTTCCGCGAACAAAAAATTGCCCGCTAAATTTTGCGGAAAATTTTCCGCCAATTTTAGGCTCCGTACGCCTTCGCGAGGGTGACGTGACACGTGACGTCACATGTGACGATATTATGGGAAACGTCCCATAATGCAACGCGCGGCGTAAAACGAAAGGGAAGTGTTTGTGTTCATGATAGACAGAATATTAGGTGCGAAATACTCGATGCCTTTGAGTAAATTTTTGGTAACTATAAAATCGTAACTGTGAAGCACGGATGCCAGCTGCTCGTATTGTATTGTATTGTATTGTATTTATGTGGCGATTCCCTTTGAATCGGGTGTCTACTAAATAGACACGCCAAAAAATTAATAAAAAAGTAAAAAAAAAAAAGGTTAGAAAGCAGAGTGTATCCACTAGTTTCAACAATGTACTGCCCACCAGGCCTCGAGTCTCCGCTTCGAGCACTGCACGTACGTCTTCTCCTCGGTAAACCCGAGGGCTTTCTCGATGCGAGCGCTGACGTCTGCTGCCGGTGCGAGTGCCGGACACTCAAGTACCAAGTGGTGTTTAGTTTCTTCTACTTCCCCAAAAGCACTGCATAGGGTGTCGGTCACGTTGCTGTCGTATTTTCCTCGAAAGAGGCGGGTACGCAAGGCGCCCCTCCGGACCTCAGCGAGGAGCCTGCTGCCCAGCGTATTACCACACCAGACGATTGGAGCAATGGTGGTCTTGAAAGACGCGTAAAGGTGCATGCTTCAGTGTACTTGCATGTCCACCGGTTCGCCTCGTCGGTCTTAATTTTCTCACTCACCTTGGCAACCTACTCTTTCTTTGTCGGAGGCTCGTCGGACATTGAGAAAGCCCCGTATTTCGTGCCCAGTCAGATGGTACGACGTCTCCATGCTGTGCGCGCCTCTTAGGTGAATGTACACGAAAATCTGCCGCGCCCAGCGATCTTCATTCATGTGTCGCAATCGGGCGTAGTATTTCAACATGCTGCTGGCCTCCCGTGCCTCGAAGGAGGACCAGCCAAGGTTTCCTTGGACCAGTTCGTTTGCGACTTTTCCCTGGCATTCTAGTGCCTGACGTCCGATTTCCCTTTGGCGCCGCTCAAGGTATTTTTGGATCTCGCTGGAGGGGCACATGTAACGACATTGGCGAAATTCAAGCCTGGTACAGCGACAGCTTTCCAAAGTTCGCAGGTTATTACATACCGACCGCAGCACCAAAAGCTCTTTCGACGTAGCACATTTCGCTTCCTCAGCGCTGACGCCTTGAGAATTTCATGGTGCTCGCTGTTATGCATCGGGCGCCAGCCGGGAACTTCTTTTTACAGAGGTATTTTGATATTATTTATTTAAATAACTATTCACTTCTTCTGGGCAGTGAATTAAGTGCAAATAGTCTTGAAAACTATTTTCTTTCGTCACGACTGAGTAGTCCAATCAGTAGTAGCGTTTTTTTATGTGATCAAATCTCTCACTAAAATTACCCGTCCTACGTCAAGTTGTATCGAAGTTTTTCTTACAAATTTAAGCACCATAGTTCGCAGTGCAGGTAATATTAGCAGTGACATCAAAGATCATTTACCAATGTCTTTATTTTTTCACACTCATGATCTATCAGAGAGCGTTGATGAACTACCTACTTTTCAAACCATCACTGACTGCCAAATGCGGTCCTTTCAAAGCACATTCATGCCAACAAACTCGAGTTTTTTTATTCTTAAAGCAATGTGTAAACAAAGCATACGATGAGTTTATAAATATTTTAAAACGATCTACGGTCGCATCGTTTCCGTATAAGACAGTTAGTGCTAAAAACGAATAAAACAACGCGGGTCACCCAAATATTTTGACCGTGATAAGAAAAAAAAAGTTTGGACTCCAATCTACGCTGCGAAGGTCGTTGGTCAGCGAAGCTGTGGTATCACCTGCAACGACTGCCTACTGCACTACACGAAATGCCGTCGCCGGTCACAGCACGCCGCCGCTGGTTGTATCGCCGCTTCTATTCCCTTTGCCGCTCCTAGTATTAACGCCGCTCCTCGGGAGTCCTAACTATGCGTGGCCTATTCATCGCGGTGCTGCAGCAACAATGAAATCAGTGGCTATACTCCGTTTCATCCTACGTTTAAGCGCAGCGGATGTTACGAGCCATCGGGGCCAATCGGAGGCCATGTGAGTGTCACGTGACCTTGGAGAGGGGGCACAGCGACGCAAGGAAAGCCTATCAGGGGCCACGTCCTCAGGACGGGATTGGCTAAGGCAGCTCGTAGCATCCGCTGCTTCCGGACGTAAGGTGAAACGGGGTATAGGCGGGTTCTTCTTTTATATATGAAAGGCTAGTGACGTCACTCCCCACGTCGCAAGCTGCCGTCGCCGCGGCAGCTTGGGCAACAATAATCTTCACAGGGAACGTATGCGGTGAGCGCTACGTGCTTCGCATTGTCTTCAGGAGCTCTTTATAAATAAATATATCGTAACGATGCTTGTTTTGTGCTTATTCTTTATTGAAACGAATGTTGTGCTGTATGTTGTATGCGTGGTGTTTGTACTTTTCGCTTCAATCTTCTGAAGTCTTTGTTCCGTTAGAACGCCGACACGAAAACACACGCGGGGAGGAGGAACGTGATTGGTATTGTCTGCAGGCGCCGTTACAATCCATTATGCAGTTTCCATTTCACACGAGGTCTTCGAATGATGTCAACCCCTTTCGAAACAGCTGCAAACCTAATCTTTACCGGAACGCGTGGGAGGTATTCCTATTGCTCACACGCGCCTTATCATACATCATGTGGTTTTGATGCTTGTGTTGTGGTAATTACTTTGTGGTTTTCTTTGTTAAAGCAGATACTGAGTTGTGTGCTGTATCCCTGATGTAAAAGGACATATGCTGTTTTGCCTTCAATTGTTCGTTGGGAGTTTTTTGCTTACAATGCTAATGACACAAAAATTTCCTTGGCAGGTAGAGGTATACAGCTTCGCTGTAGAAGAATCACTTATATTAGTCCTACGGATATAAGCGGTGAAGTTCCCAAGAAGCATCCTATGACTGTTGAACATTCGATAATTGAAATGTTTTATCGCAACAAACAGACAAAAAGACATTTCACTAACCTGCCTTCTAGCGCGCGGAATGAGCATGCTTCCTCGTTTATCTCGCACAACGTAAGCGCCACATGTTTCCTACACTCGATAAAAGAATTGGGAGTTCTCCGTGTATTTATGGGATTGAATAAGAGAAAACGCCATGACATCGACCAAATACAAGTAAAGCCCGCTATATTCGTAATCGATGTGGTGGCCCCACTTTTGGTATATACAGGGTGTTTTTTTTTTTTTAGCTGCACCAAATTTTCGAAAAGAAAATAACGTGAGATAGAGTAATTGGAGCCCTGGGGAAGTGTTAGTGGCCATGGCGGCCTCTAGAAAAAAGGTGAAATTAAGTAATTAGTTTGCTAATTAACTAAAATGTTTTAACTACCTTTTTAATTTGTCACTTGAGGGCACTTAATGCATTTACAGGATTGAAGATCGGCCACAGTATGGTCTAGCCGTGTCGACCATTTTGGATTAAGAAAATTCCTAGTAGGCGCTTCGGGGTCGAGAAATGTCAATTTGGTAAATGAAATCAAACCGAAACTAAACAGGACAGAGCGCCGGTAGAGTTATCGCTCCGCCCTTCCGGGCATGGGATTCGTCATTATCACGGCCGGTTCCACTTGCTTAGGCGAGCCGGCCGCGATAATGACGAATCGCCTGCCCGAAAGGGCGGACCGATAACTTTACCCGCACTCTTTCCTGTTTAGTTTCGGTTTGACACCATTTACCAAAGTGACATTTCTCGACCCCGTAGCGCCTACTAGGAATTGTTATATTCATATTTGACGAAACGTATTAACCATTCTGTGGCCGATCTTCAATCGTCTAAATACATTATGTGCCCTCAAGTGAAAAATTAAAAAAGTTAATTAAAACACTTTAGTTAATTAGCTAACTAATTACCTAATTTCATCATTTTTCTAGAGGCCGCCATGGCCACTAACACTTCCCCAGGGCTCAAATTACTCTATCTCACGTTCGCCTTTTTTTTAAATTTGGTGCAGCTAAAAAAAATACACCCTGTATATATATTTCACTTAGCACTTTCGCGTGCCAAATTTCTATATAGCATGAAACTCGCGAAGCTTTCAGTTCTGCACAAGTGTGGAGACAAACATTTAGTTACAAATTATAGAGCCATCTCTGCTTTCCCAATATTTTCAGAAGTGCTGGGTAAATTATATTCCATCGTTTAGGCAAATTATTTACCTAGCATTCAGTGCTAACTGACGTTCAGTTCGGATTTCACAAGGAAAAGTCAACAGAATGCGTTTTGAAATCGCAAAAAGAAATAATATGACATATTATAGATAGTGAACAGCTGGTGAACAGCTGGGCTTTGCAAAGTGTTCGCCTGTCTCAACCATTCAACGCTCTTTAGTAAACTTCCATGTTATGGTACACGTAGTATGCCTTTGATACTTATTCGCTTATATTTAGAACATGGTAACCAATTCGTTTCACCGAATGATCTTGTTTCTCGTTTGCAAGTCTTGAAGTTTGGTGTGCCCCAGGCAACATATATTCAGTCCTTTGTTGTTCAATGTATATGTAAACGATCTAGTCAATATTTGCAACCAATCACGTTTTCCCATGTATGCAGACGATTCGAGTGTATTTCTGTCTGCTTCGAACAGGGACGAATTCACAACCAAGGCGAACTTAGTTTTAGAAAAGTTTATTTCGAGGTCATCAAATTATAGTCTTAAAATGAACAGTGCAAAATCTAAAGCAATTGTTTTTCGACCTGTAAATAAGCACGTTACAAGAGTTATAATCAAAAGATCGGTATCGACCACATTGAAATAGTGAAACAGCACCAAGCGCTAGGTGTAATGTTTTTCCTTCAGAACATGTGCAATTGGATAATGCATAGAATACATAGTTACAAAAACCGGCAACCTTATTCAACATTAAAAATAAAAAAAAATAAAAAAGATGACACTCCCAAGTAGGACATTTTAATTTTTTGTGCAATTCAAGCAAATAGAATGTTATCGAGGGCACCTATATTTAATCATTGCTACACAATACTCATCCCTGTTGGCGCTGCTCTCGCTGCGCCACGCCTAGCTGAGATGTCAACAAGGAATGGTGTTTATATTATTTTGAAACATGCGAAAAATCATTAACTCTATTACAAAAACAATCGTAGCCGCTCCCCAACATAAGTAGTAAACCCTGCGAAATTGTGTGGCATCAAAGGGCGGCAGGGGGACTTGCATATCCCTAATACGAGAACAGTTCCAATAGTGGAGGCTCATTCTGTTGGGTAACAAACCAGTCTCGAACATTCTCGCCACCAGCTGGCCGTAAGAATTTCTCAGCGGCAAGTCCTTTCGCACCGGGGTGCTAACGTACCACCCGTGGATTGTGTCCTTGCCAGAAGTCAGCCTGTTGCCGTGTTTTGCTATAAAGCATTGGTGCCTCTCATGCGAGATGAACACGTGACTACCTCCGAGAACCTTCTCCATGCAATCCTCGGTTGTGTCGCTCACGGTCGAAGCTTTGTTGGACGATCGTCTGCGAGCGGCCGCCATGGCACCGAGGATTCCCTGCTTGTCGTCTGACTGCCGCAGAAAGCGATCGTAGTAGGAGCCCTTTAACACACACGGTAGCACTTTCCCAGATGCGAGCCTGGAATAGAGCTTCTCTATGGTGTCGTCTGCTTCCCAGACATATCCGGAACTCAGGCTGGACGTCAACAGGCTCTGGAAGTAGACGGCAAGCGAGAATCCGCCAGCCATCCAGCAGAAGAGCACGATGCGTCCAGCCAGAACGCGTTGGAATCGTTCCGGTACGGGGTACGAGAAGAGCATCGCCGTTGAGACTAGAACGAACAACACGTCTTGGATGCCATTGAGGAGCCCCCTTCCCGAGCAGTAGTTGATGAGACAGAAGCCTAGTGCGCAGGTAACCATTGATAGGAACAGAATTGTGAAGAAAGCCATCGGTGCTTCTCGGATAAACGCACCTGCACGGAGTGAAGGCTTACGAACCGTGTAGAAGAGAACCCTTCCGTGGTCGAAGAAGCGTGGAAAATGAAGCAGTCGCCAGCGGTTTGCGTCGGGCACAATATTCTGGATGTCTATCCTACGCTTCACCATATCTGCAATGAAATGCTCCTGTTTCACCATTACTGTTCTGAAATGGACAGCGAGGAATAAGAAACCATCTAATATAATTGTAGGTTCCCCGACAATGCACTTAGGGAACAGACAACCAAGCACGAAGCTCTGGTTCCTAAGTAGCTGCCAGGTTTGGGTGGCGAGGAAACTCTGCTCCGGCACGGCTGAATTCATCAGGCTGTTGTCGCCGCTGTTTGTGCAGTTCCATACTAAGCCCTGTTTAATGTCGAGGAGGCTTTCTGCATTCATCATTGGGTTATGAACAAATTGTCTGGGGTATCCAGGAGCCCGAACGCATGATAAACGATTTGCCTCAGTAAGAATAAACGAAGTGGAAGAAATGTCGTCGGAAGAGACTAACCACGATAGGCTATCGTTCCATAAGGACTCAGAAATAAAGGTCACCGTCTTCTTGTTGTCGGCAGTGCTGCATCGGAGGTGCTCGAGGTACAACGACCAGGAACCGCACCAGTACCTTGCTCTGAAGATGGTGCCAATACTGCGTCGGAAGAGAAAGCTGTTCATGTTTCCAGTTGCGCAGAGAACGTCAGTGTCTGTGTCACTCTGGAGCAGAAGATGCACATCGTTTTTTGTGGAATTCAACAGTGCAGCGGGCATAAAGACAACGAACAAGGCTATAAGAAGACGTGCAAGCATCTTCAACAGGCGTCTTTGGCAGCGGAGAACTAAACCAAAGAGATGGGTGAATACGTCTCACAAATCTCCAAGCCAAGTGAGAGCCTTGAGGGTTCTTCCAGATTTTTATTTAGGGTTTTGATTTCCGAGGGTTGTCAACTCTCCCCATGAAAGCAAATAATGCCACGAATGAAGAGGGCGGAATTTCGACCCTTTGAAAATGAGAAAGCGCGATCGATGCTTAATGCATCTTCTGGCACCGCGGCTTGCTTTATTGATAAATGTCCTCCATGCAGAGAGCACACGTACTGGTGATGTCCTCAGAC
Organism: Ixodes scapularis; assembly: GCF_016920785.2. NCBI lineage: Eukaryota > Metazoa > Arthropoda > Arachnida > Ixodida > Ixodidae > Ixodes > Ixodes scapularis. The sequence goes on along the minus strand of NW_024610034.1, from coordinate 98,424 downwards.
AGAATATGTTAATATTTATTGTATGGAGATAAAAAAAGGAAAACGTTCAGTGAAGGTAAAATGGAGCGGCGTTACGGGAAATGAGACACGTGGTATAGAGATAATAAATACCTGGGATTTTTTTCCCCCAGAAGTTTCCTGAATTGGACGCTTGCCCGCGTGACTGAAAGGCAGACACCTATATTTACCAATCTCTCGCGCTTCTTGATCGCCGGTCAATTTTATGAACGGCACGTGCTATATTTCCCTCTACCACCATCAACATTTAGCCCCGTGTAGAGTTTTAACCTTGGACAAAATATTGTTTCGCGTGTATTAAAGCTAAGTGTTATAAACTCAACTTAACAAAAACACAGAGCACCTATCGGTGAACTACAGTCGAGTGATAAATGGCCTTCTCCTGGAGCAGATTTGTGTCGCTTTTCTTTCCTGGCCAGGTCCGAGTCCCGGTGTTGCAGTGGATTCCGTTGCGGATCGAAAATGGGGCACCACGACGAAAAGTGCGGCTAGGCCCGTTCCGAGACAAACGCCTAGTTTTGGTTCTCGACGGCATGATGTATGAGAAGTCACACTTCTCATACATCAAGCAAAAATAAAACAAAGAAACACGGCGTCTGCTGCAGACATAATGAAAAAATTACATGTGGACTTTGCTCAAGCATGTTGGAACCATTTTTGCTTCATGCGTGTATGCTTCCATCATGTCTGCAGGTAGTAGTTTTGCGTGACCAATGTCATGCAAGCAAGGAATTCACCACAGACAGTGTAGGCAGACCGCCTTATTCATAATATATTAGCAGGGTGACGGCAGCCTAAGATCTCCGCGCGAGCGATTATAAAATTAACTCCTTGCTGAAGGGCGACTGAAAATTAGAGGGCGACGGAGATAGCAGTAACACATGATCGCCTGTTTGCTTGTTGTTTTTTTTTTATTACGAGCGAAAAGTTGTCAGCAACCTTCCAGTGATGTCTCGTTAATATGAATTTCGTTAATATGAATACCCCTCTGTACAGACATCATTTTAGGGGACGAACTGTGCAGATACGTATATTTTTGTCTTGTTAATGTAGACAGCTCATATTATGGACTTTTTTTTGAGGGTGAGGAGGAGAATGGAGGTGTCTATATTACGGAGAGGTAACTGTACTAGCAAGTTATGGTGCCTGGAGCGCGTCTTCGAGTGGGGTGTTTAGAGTCCTATCCCTTCCCTACACAAGCAGCGTTCTCGAAATAAGGTATATTCACAGAAGGTTCCGTGTCATGCTGTTGGATGCTGTCTTCCCGACAGTTGATTGCACAAGTTCTACTAAGAAGGGACAAGCGTACACAAGCGGCGCTTTGTTGTCACGGCATCCTAACTTGTGACTGCTGCCAAGCTTATTAAAGGACCTTTTATTCCGTTAAGCAATTACCCTTCGATTTATGCTCTCCAACACATCAACAGGAGTATTATATTGTAGCGCCATGGCCACGGCATCACCTTTTCCGTATTAAATTTTTCTCCTCATACTTTCAAAGACTGGAATAAACAGCCGCTGAAATAACAAACTTTCGTTCTTTAAAGGGGCGCTGAGAGGCCAAAATAATTTTTTTTTTTTATTATCAGGAACAATTCGAAACGATGCCTGGACATTACCCTAAATTTCAAACTTAGGAACTCAGTATTGTAAAGTAAGAAAACATTTTCCCTAAGTTGAATTTGAAGTTCCCACGCGATCCGCGCCAGTCCTGTGACGTCAAAGATTGAGTCGTCCTGCAACTCGGGTTTCTCTCACGCCTCTGAGTCATCCCATCCCGAAGTGTCGTTTTCGCCCGCGTCCCCTGTTAAAACGTAAAATTTTCAGGCTGTTCAGTATTTTTCATTTATCCTCTAGTTTTCCGTACGACAGTTTTAGGGGTAAAAATAAAGATAAGGTTTAAATTATTTTTATTAACAAAACAGGTCATTACTTCCGCTATATAGCTTCGTCAAAAAGGAGCGGCAGGATTGAATTCCTCGTGCGGCGGTCGAAAATCAGCGCCGTCCACGTATTGGAAGTATCCAGATTTTATATAGACATGTTTATTTTGCTATTATGTATGTAAAACAATAATGGGCCGAGGGCCCCATGGAGCTTAAATTATTTTTTTTTAAATGTGTCACATGGATTGATCATTATATTTAACTTTTGTAATCGGGTTTAAAAACAAGCGCATCTCCACGTGGTGAATGATGTTGATTGGGGCGAAGCTCTGGTGGTGCTTGTCTGCGTAGACGCTGAGCCGCAGCATGGCGAGCCTTTCGTTCGTTTTCATCCATGTCACGCTGTGGTCGAATGCTCAAAAAACTCAGTATTTATAAAGTAAGAAATATTTTCCCCAAAGTTGAATTTGAAGCTCCCGTGCGATCCCCGCCAGTGCTGTGACGTCAAAGATTGAGTCGTCCTGCAACTCGAGTTTCTCTCACGCCTCCGAGCCATCCCGTACCGAAGTGTCGTTTTCGCCCACGTCCCCCGTTCAACCGCTCTTCTCTGTGTGTGCCACCTATCGCCGTGAGCAGGCGACGTTTCACTTTCGAGTATGGAGTTCTTTTAAAGGCCGACGGACATACCGACTCCAGATTCCGCAAGGCAGAAGATCCTCCTCACCATGGGGGAGGAGGAAACAGGCAACTGTGGACAGTCTAGAAGGGGGGAGAGGAGGAAGTAAGGGAAAAGTGGAAAGCGCGAACTGGTCGTCGGTCTTTAAGGCCCTTTCAGCGACCTCAAATTCTTTCAAACGGTGTGAGGTCGAAGAGAACACGCAGTGGACTTTTGTGAGCGACGTGAGGGGCCTCGTCGCGCCGGTGTTGCGTGAAAGGCTGCCACGGCGGAGTCACTACCGAAACTGCGGTACACAGACAACAAACCCAGTTGCTTTGACCGCTTGACGATTTCCTTTTCGAAGTCTGCGAGGTCGTCGGACCCCTAAAAAGATAACTAGAGTACTACATGTAGTACTCTAGTTAATAGAGTACTACATGATGTATAATTAAAATATAAATAGAGTACTATATGTGCCGAGAGCCGCCATGTTTTTTGAGGGTGGATAAAAAGCCAGGAGGCGACATTTCTGCGGACTCCCATTTTCGGTGTCTCAAAAAGAAGGACCGTAGTGTGTTCGCATTTGCGTTAAAAACATGTTTTACGAATGCTTTTAATAAATATTATAAAAAATGTCACTTGCAAAGCTTCTAAGTTTCATACTTGATTAAGTCTCAAATAAAAGGAAGCCATGAGGTGAGAAGAGAGAGAGAAAGGCGTGAAAGATAACTGAACGCGCGCTAAAGTGTGATTTTTTATATTTTGCATTGTGTTTTTTTTTTTTTCGTCTATGATTACAATTTTTATCGTTTTAGACAACAAAACCGTTGGGGTGTGAGTGCCACTGTACACGAACTCATCTCTGTGACGTCACGGCGCGGTGGTGGCGCGTCGGTCGCACTTCCGGTCTGGGGCTGTGGGCAGAAGTCCCCATGCCGGATGTGTATTCCCGCGTTGTTTTGAAAGGAACCAGACAAAAACCTGTCTTCTCGCCAAAACGCCGCGACTGGGGCCGTACCAAAAGGGTCGAGAAAGGTTTGACGGTCAGTTTTCACGCGCTCGGTTCGTCCGAGAATCTGGATATGCGCCGTGAAAAGGGGAAAAGCAGACGCCGTCGGACAACGACTGCTTGCTCGGGAAGCACTTTGGGTTGAATTCACGGATACGTGTGGTGATCAGATTTATTTGTTTTGTTCCAACATGAACGTCAGAAACCGTAAAGTTGTGTGGACCACCTGCGGACTACGTTCAGTGCGTCTTCAAGTTCAAACGGCCGCCTGATCGTTCGAACTGTCGTCTGCTCTTTCAAACGATTCTGCTTGTCGTCTGCTCTCTTAGACGACGCCGGCTCGTAGACCAAATGTTGGCCCACTATTTGCAATAGGAAGTAAGTGCAGGCCTCAAAAAACTTAAATTTAAAGGTTGGTAAGCAGGCTCGATGTAAACAGTAGATACAAGGAGATGTTAATCATTGTTACCCGTGACCATCACCGACTTGTTACGCCTAATTCACTTGGTCCAATTCTGCTTGCGATTTTTAGTATCGACGTCGACCATCTCAGCTACGGTTCACGCTTTTGCAGCCTGAGCGGCGTTGCGACTGAGAATTGCGAGCGAAATCTCATCATGCGAATCAGGCCTTAGCGTACATACTCCGGCGTCCACGCGGTATGAATCGCCACATGTCACATTATTCACGCGAAGTTTTGCGGTGTAACGAGCCTCGGTAAGTTCGCCGACGCCGCTCAAGCAGTCAGACATCGTCAGGAAGACGTATAATCAACAATTCGAACGCGAAAAAGGGCAGGGGGACTCACACCGACGCCGACAACATCGCGTTTCAATGGTTTGTTTATGGGCGATGGCGAGCTTTTTGCCCACACCCCCCTCGCGTATGCGCGGCGCCGGTGGCGTCCGCTAGGGGTGCTCCGGTTTGTTTGTAAACATGAGTTGGTGTATAAGCTCATCCCCGAACTCTGAAGAAAACATTTCGATATAGAGTAAATATTAGCTTTGTTTGCCTTGTGTTTTTTTTTTGTTTTTCACTATTTTTTTTTTACATTTATGACATATGCTATCGTATTGCACTTTCATTTTTTTATTGTCCATGCATTTACTTGTGTAGTGTTGTTTATGTGCCGTTCCTACTGCAATCCTGGACAAGAAAATGTAATAAAATAAAAATTAATGCACTCAGTCAATCAGTAATCAGTATGTTTTTTTTTTCTTCACCAAACTGGCTATAGATGCTAAGGTTGCCCCCCAATGATTTTCAGACAAGCTTGAAATTTAAGCTGAAACCCAGTTAAAAACGTAGGAACACCGAGGAAAAACTTCTCTTTCGGATACTTCAATTATTTCTGGAGTTATAAGCGAATTGACTTTACAAAAAACAAGCAAAACATTTCCGCTCCGTGACATGTCAGGAAACATTGAACGACTTGGGAAGGGCAATGGGAAGGGCAAGTTGGTCTGCTTCTTACACGGGGTATGTGATGATGTGAAAACGCCGACCTCTTATCGGCTGACTGAGAAAAGAAAATAATGGGTAGACCTCAAGGCGTCCAGCGTTGAGGTCTACCCACTATTTTTTCGATCAAAGCCACTCAGAGCTCGGCTTCGCTCTGACGCCACCGGAACTCCTGTGCTAGAAGCAGACCACTTTCTCTCCCCATTGCCTGCGGGTTAGGTTCATGGCTGCCGCGCCGAGGACGGGTTGGCTTCGTCGTCAAAGCCCCTTACATCGTCCTATACTTCGTGTCAGTTTAAGTGCTGCAGACGCAGACGTCGCTATGAGCTAATCGGACCCATCATTACGGCTCCAAAAGCGCGAGCAACTGGGCCTGCTTCGTTCCTGACTGGTGGAGCGATGACAGAAGACGTACAGAAACAAGACGGACACCATGATAGTGAGTGTCTTTGACCTTGCACGACTGGTGCCATTAGCTCCTGGTGTCGGCTGCATCTGGATTTAACGTGAGACGAAGTACAGACTCAGGCTCCGAACGCAATCGTGCCGACGCCTTCCACTATACGCCGCGCCCAGCTGGCCCCGTCACGCTGAGAAGAGCCCGACCAAACCACAAGCAGGTCGTAGGTCTAGCGTGATCCAGCGCGCCCTGCTTCACTTTTTTTTCCCGGTTCCGCGGATCTGTACAAATGCGATCGGTGTAATCGAAGCAGTGATTGGAGGCAGAGGATAGCTGCACCGTGGTGGGTAAAAAAGAGCAACTGATGGTGGATAACGAGTTTAAACAGGAATTTATTTTCTCCCTAACGTCACACAAGTATGGGACGAAGAAGATCCTAATATCGCGCCAGTCGAAGTCGCTCGTCACGAATGCGCAGAGCAAGTCGCCTGCTTCTTGCGCAGGAGTTCCGGTGGCGTCAAAACGGTGCCGAGCTCCGAGTGGTTTCGACTGGAAGGATAGTGGGTAGACCTCAAGGTACCTAGCATTGAGGTCTACCCTCTATCCGTCACTCAACGCCAATCAGACCTCGGCGTTCTGACGTCACCTCAGCCCCTGCAAAAGAAGCAGACGAACTTGCGCCCCGCATAGGGCGATCTCGTCGGCCAGTTTCGCTACGCCGCCGCTGCCTCAAAGCGTTAGTGGAACTTTAGTTCTTTCGCGATCTTTCTGCTCGGAAAGCTCAACTGCGCTACACCGTGCTGCCGTGCTTCGCAATTCAAGAGACGCCAAGGCGCGGCGTTGTGCGTCTTAACAAATCCGTCCGTCCGCCGCTATGGCCGTTTCGCGTGTTGCGTCCATGGGTGCAACGAGAACAGAACCCGGCACAAAGGCGTGTGATGTTGCAGCCCCCCTAAGAACCGACAGCAGAGAGAAAAATCTGTCTCCAAGATTCACCGCGCAGGCAATAAGGGTCGGTAAGTGAGACTTCCAGCTTCAGGTCTAATTTTGATTGTTTGCGAAGGCACGACCGTTCCATTACACCGTCCCTTCGCTGGAGCGGTGTAGCAAGATCAAGTGGCCGAGAAAAATTGAGCATTCATGGTGAAGGCTAAGAATGATGCCTCGTGCTCCTTCGCGAACGCTCTCGAGCTTCGAAATTTTGCGGTTGGCTTGGGATTGGGGAAGAACTCGCTGGCTACTCGAGGGTGTGGGGCGGCGTGATATCTTATATAGTGTTTGAAAGGACAAGCGGCATTATTAGGGCTAAATGCCACGCTTGGGCACCCGTCCGTGAACCCGCGAACTCATCGAGACATATATAACATAGTGGTTTCGAATTGTGCATTGATTAGTAGTTTTGTTTACGTTTTTCCCCTCTCCCCGCGAAATTCTAAAACCCTCGGCAACTGTATATGACACCAGCAATCTTCTTTGAATTGACCATTGCATATTTTTAATATTTTTTTCACTAAATACCCAGGACTTTGTGGGGTTCTCTACGGAAATCCCTTTACTAATATTCGCCGCCCAATCGGTATGCGCTCCGCCCGTCGCCCAGGGAGTTACACACTGCAACGAGAAGACAGCGAATGGGTTTATTGTACAATCCGGTTGCCCGTCGTTGAGAGCCGGTAGTCCGGGCCAGCCGACCTTTGTTGTCGCCCGTCGATCAGAGCTCACAGTCGGGGTCCGTGTCCAGGCCTGCGGATCGCTTTTCCCACGCCAGCGCTGCGTAGGCTGGCTGTCCCGGGCTATCAATGCCCGAGTATCGCTGTGGAACTACCCCGGGATCGCCACATCCCAGTTCATATGGCCAGGGCTCGCCGTTTCCACCGGTCTTGCTCCAGACCTCGTGGTGGACCGCTCCGGGGTTCGCCATGAGCCAGGTCAGGCAGCTTGGCTTCGACGTTCCTTGTCCAGCTACCAGACTCGCTCAGCACGCACTGTCTCGCGCCAGCTCGTGTCCTCTCCGCCGACCGCCTGTATCGTGCCCTCTGCCTCGTCTTTCACCCCCGGCTCCCACAACTTTGACGGGATGCACACGTTAGTTCGAATTACCTACAAATTTAATATAACGAGATTCCACTCATCATTTTAGCCTACAGAAGAGACCAAGTTCACTTTTCTGAATGCATAGCGTGAAAAGATATTCAATAGACATGTTTTTTGTTGTAGTAATATTTATGCATTTCAGCATAGTCGATGCTTCATGCAGTCGTGTTCAAACCCTATGTTTATCCAGAGGCCTCTTCGATGAATCAGAAGTTCAACCACACCTCCCTCCCTCCTTCTCGGTGCTTTCCATAAAATCCACTTGGCTTTACATAAACAAAAATAGAATTACTTTTAGTGATGTCTTCGAAGAAATATGTTCACTGAGTAAAATATTCCTTCTCTAAAAACGCGCCCTTTTCCTGCCTCAGCGGCGTCGCCGTCGGCGTAACCGCGCGCGTTGCATTATGAGAATAAGCAAGCGGGCGTAGCCGCGCGTCGCGTTATGAGAGTAATGCAAGCGGGCGTAACCGCGCGTTGCATCATGGGAAAATTTTCCCGCCAAACTCAACAGGAAAATTTCCCTGCTAAATTTAGCCGGAAAATTTCTTCGCTAAATTTTGCGGAAATTTTCCGCGAAATAGGAGGGGAGCAGGAGAGGAGGAGGGGGACGGTATTGAGGGGGGGGGGGGGGGTCGCTTCCTCTCCATAACCTCCTCTCCGTACCCTCCCTCCTCCTCCGCAAGAGCTGCGCTCTGATTCGGCATTACAGAGAATTGTAAACATTTTCATTTTTTAACTGCTTGCAATGACTTGCTTGGACATTTCGAACTTGTTAATACCGCCTCTTATCGCTAGCCGAGCACATGTTATCTCAGTGAGATAAACATATGTACACACGAAAAAATGCAAAAAAGGCTTTTTTTTAAGGGGGGGGGGGTCACTTGTAAGGCTAAAAAACATCGTGTAAACACACTGCTTTCTGTGAGCTTTAGTTATGTAGAGAACTACCTCGGTAATATGCCCGAAAGTTAAATTATTAAGAAAAAATAATACTCAACTTTATAGCAACAAGTTGAGCCGAATGGCGACAATGTCACTTCGTGCTGCTGACGCAAGTTTGTCAACAGAGCATCCTGAGTACTACATTTCAAGAGCTCATGCTATTAAGCTTCATTATTCTCGGTGAATGATTCATACGTTACAACAAATTATGTGACGGTGGTGGGTCCCTTTTGAGGCGCATTTAAAGCAAACCACATTCACACGCGCACAGGCCGCTTCGCATAGATCTAAGCTTCAACATAACGGCCCCAAAAATGGGCAAAAAACTCCGAACATCATTCTTACGATATTCCTTCCTTACTACTCAACTTATCAACTTACTAACAGCTGAAAACAAAAAACGGCCGTAAACCCAAGCAAGTGACAAGCTCAGCGTTCTAAAAACCAAAGCTTGGGAAAAAAAATCCGTTAGACAACATGCTCGTACTTACAGAGAGTAAACAAATAGTGCAGTACCCCTGCTTGCTACAGACGTGTCAAAGGCGTTTTCGGGTGCCCTTTACAGAATTTTTCTGGCGCATTGTAGCTCCGATGTTGCTGCGCCAAAGCAAAAAAAAAAAAAAAAAAAAAATAACCACTCTAACAAACTAACTAAGAAGCGTTTTCTGGGTAGACTTTGCCGCGAGGTGAGAGCGTTCGCAGGCTCGGCAGATCTACGAACACCCCACTGCTGCAAATCCTCGGATGTCTAAACGGATTGATGGATGGATGGACGGATGTTACTGGCGATAACCATTTTTAACGGACGGTAGCTTGCACCACTTAGCCTAAGTCTAAAAGGACAAAATATAGTTATGACGCCGCCCAAGTTTGCTCGCTCCGGTTCACGCATGCAACGAAAAAATTGGTGGGATCGGTCCATTCACTGGCCGGCTTTTACTTCGATGAAGCGACACTTTGCTTTTGTCGTTATGAGCGAAACACCTGCTGGCACGTGCAACTAACACACGATCATACATAGCTTATACGTGAAGTCTTCCTGAATTCTAATCCACTCTACCTTTGGCACGTCCTCCAAGTGCAAGCTCTTTGCCGGCATACCGGGCAAGCACGTACCGGCTCGTTATTCCTACGAAGCTTCACGGGGTAGCACCAGTAGCACGCACGGACTCGTCCAATCGAGGGCACTAACATGCATACCAACACAAAACACACAAAAAAACACGAGGACATTAAGTTGCTTGGTAATCGCAACACACGACGCCCTGCAAGAGTTGCGGATTCACATCGCAGAATCAAGAATCCCAGTGAGTCCATTGATCCTTCATTCCGATTCACCAATAAAACCCTCGCGCAAAAACCGGCTGCAAAAAAAGAAAAAAACAACAAAAAAAGAAAAACGAAATAAAACTCCGTTTTTTTGGGGGGGGTTTGTTGTTGGAAGGCGTGCTCATCGAAATGCGTTTTCGTGTCTTATTTCGACACATGTTAAACACATTTTTTTTTTCTATTTTAACCTTTCTCGCTAAATACAAAATATTTTTAAAAGAATAACGATGCATTCTCGCAGTGATACACTTTATTTGGCCCGTATCAAAGAAATTCTGACTACTCCTGCCAACGCTGGCTGCAATCCCAAACTCGTTCCCCTGAAACCTCAGCAATGTGCACCCTACTGCGCGTTTCGAAACACCTTGGCGTTACCAGACGTTGCGCTGTTGTTACCTGATGGAATTAAAATTTGATGTGCTAATATTTCGCAGCTACTACTCGTTCCCCGAGCAGCCCGAACCACCAATGTGGTAATGACATAAAAAAAACACAAGCCTGAATATCGTCAGAAGTTTCTTAAGTTTTGACGGCAAAAACGTGCTAGCATGGTACTTGAGGGACTCAGCTTGCCGGAACGTGCATAGCTCTACAGCTTCCCAGCCCTTAAAAAGGCAGTCAAGTGGTTTTTGAGTTCGTGTTTTGATAATGACAGTTGAATTTAGACGCCTTAAGTATCCCTAAAAACCAAAAAGTATAGTCATACGGTGATTATTTATTTAATAAAAATGTAATTGAAGGCCGCCAAACCTCGGATCCATCCGAAAACGAAACCGCTCTCATTGGTCGTCGCACGCTTATCAAAAGGATCTCGGGCCAATGGCGTTGGACGACGTTCCTTCGCGCAGTGATCCCGAGGTAGCCGCATCGGCCGAACCTCTTTGTCATTCGAGCTTCGATCATGGCGGAGTTCTCTACGCTCGAGGACCTGACGCCGTTAGAGGTTGAAGTTCTTCGGCGGACAGCCGACCTGGGGATGATTTCCTATGACGCCACTCCGACGTGCGATGTGGACGATAGCAGCGCTTCGGACACATGTTCGGGTTCCGAGGACGACGAAACGCAGACCTTTTCGGGCGTTCTTCGATTTGCGGTTGGGGCAAGTCGTAACCAAACCTACGTTTGACATCGCAGAGTTACCTCTGGTACGTGATGTCAAACGATGTCGCCACGTTGACTTTCGCCTCGGGAGAACGGGGGGAAGGCTGGTTCAGACATGTGCAACGAGCGCGTACCTACGACTGCGTCCGTTGCAACCGGAACGACCGCACTGCGCCGCGCGTACACACACCTGCAACCACTACAACAAGCGCAGCGGGTCGTCAGCACGGCGACCGCTTCTGTACGCCGCCGTCAGCTGTGTCAGCGGCCCCTCTAAAAAAGGGGACGCACTGCTACTCAATGCCGTAACAGAATATAGACAGACAGTTTTCTAGTCTAAAGCTTTATTATTTTTTCTTGATAGGCTTGCAGAGTACAGCGAATGAAAAAAATAAAATAAAAAGATGCAGCGCCGTCTTGGACGATCACGACTCTAATACACGACATTGCAATAGAACAAATATCGCCACACGCCTTTTCTACTATTATAAAAGACAATGTAATCTTAGCAGCGATATAGCAACGTAGATATATGATTTCGTGATCAGATAGACGTTGCGAGCGTTCAGGATTGCTAACCCTAATCACTTTTCTCCGGTGATGAAAACGCGTGAAAATTCGTATCCTTTATACGGTACGCGCCAGTAATACCTTGAACTTGAGCACACGCATGAAATGCGCCAAATCAGAAATCCGGGTGATGTTCGAGGACACAAATGCTTAGAAAGCACCACTGTAGTCGAAGTAAACAAACACGACGGCACGGGCGTTTCTGCTATCTTGAGAGTGCCGCCACGACATCGCCGCACGAGTAGGTGGATGTTCCCTTCTAGTACGTGCTGGGTTATCATAGCGAATCACGACGAAAATTCACAGTCAAGGATAGCGCTTATACGCGGAACGATGAGCTTTCACCAGGCCGTCCATTCCGACGATCACCACCGACGCCACGTTTGCGGATAGAAGGAGCCGGCCGGCCTGCAACGCGCGGAGATACGTGCGCTTCCGCGCATCCCTGGGGAACGGGAAATTCACCCCCCGCGGAGGAAGGCAAATAGAAAACGTGGTCCCTTGTTTGTGAAACGATAATTGCGCTATCGCATATTCTAAACTAGAAACATTTTACGTCTTGTAAAATTATCATGCACAACATATTTAAATGAACTGAAAATTGTTTTTTTTGAGAAACTTTAAAAAGACCGCCATAATTTTCAAACATACGATAATTTCATTGGTCCTCGCAAGTACAGAAAACAGTCCGCACGTATTTTATTCCTGCGTGATTAATAGGCGTTTCTGCCTTCTAAAACTGAAGATACTCATTCACTGACACTTCCTTAACACCATCGCACCAAAAAGTAGCTTCTCCAAAAACCGCTCGAGTGTCCCTTTAACATCCATGCCAAAAATGTCCAGCCACTAGGTTGTGGACGCAAGCGCGGTGTCCGATATTTCGGAAGAGCAACTGCGCATGTTTAAAACGCTTTTCACAATCCGTTTGACGCAAATGATGGAACACGGAAGGCACTTTTCGAGTGGTCTACATGCATTCGTTTTGGCTTAACGCCCCTTCGGTATTCTGTGTAAAGTACCCCAAGTCAGAGACGAAGGGTGACTCTGTGAGAACGTTCGAGTGTTATGGTTTGATGAGCTCGAGTTGTTCGAAGAATGGAAAGGAACTTTTTAACATTCTCGATACAAGGATGCCACGATAGAGCCTCAAAAGTCCTGGAGCTCTTGTAGCCAGAATGAACAACCAGATTGGATAATTCAATGACTAGAAATATCCAATAGACCATGTAAGATGCGAGCCGAAGCGTCCATCAGAAGGAAAGATGCCCTTGAGCGTGAATGTTGAACGAGTTTGAATTTCGAACAAGACGGAAGGTCCAACCAAGTCCGCGAGGGGTCAACAGGTCGGAAAATCCAACCGGACGGAAACCCATCCAGGCCCAAATGTTCCACATGCCTGAATATTTAACGAGTCTGAATGACCAATTTTGAATCTTTTGTTGTAAAGGATCTTTCTACCTGTTAAAACCTGTTAACGAATTTATTTCCACGGGATTTATATTTCTAGAATTTTTCGAAATGTTGCTTTCGGGATGCCACTGTTTTGTTGCCAGGGGGAGAGGTATTAAGTGCCCTTTAATTCGTAAGATAAAAATAAATAAATAGTGTAGTACTTTTCAAAATTTAGTTGTTTATAGTATTCGGAAACTCAGTATGTGAACAATGATTGCACTGAACACAGTACGAGACAGTTAGCACATGCATGAAATAAGAGCATTCTTCCTAGTGATGTAAAATTACATTAAGGATCATCAAAATTTACAATTCAGTTTGTGCCCAGGACAGTTGTATTTTAACACTGTAGTAGTAGCTCAGAGTGTTGAATTTTGAAGAAAAAAATTGAAAACCCGACGCTCGCTTGTGTACGTTTGTTTGAAATATTAATAATTTTACGAAGTATTAAAAGTGACCCAAGGATAGTCTGTTATTTGAATGCTAGTGTGCTCATATTTTAACAAAACCTATCTTTTTCAGGAACGCATAAAATTAATACTAGGGCTTCAAACTGCTCTTACATGCCCTCTCAAATATTTTCATAATTATTGCATATTTCAAAATAGTTGCTAACCCTCATAGTCTGGATTAAATTTCTGCCATTTTGCGGTCATCTCTTTCGTGCAATTGTTAACGGAATCATGAAAATTCTGGGAATTTATTTTTAGCGATGTACCGAAGCCCTAGGTAGGTAAAAATTTCAGGATGTTTAGTATTTTTCATTTATCCCGTAGGTTTCCGTACGACAGTTTCAGGGGTAAAAATAAAGAGTAGGTTTAAATTATTTTTATTAACAAACACGTCATTACTTCCGCTATATAGCTTCGTCAAAAAGGAGCGGCAGGATTGAATTCCTCGTGTGGCGGTCTAAAATCAGTGCCGTCCACGTATTGGAAGTATCTAGATTTAATATAGACATGCTTATTTTGCTATTATATATGAAAAAAAAAATAATGGGCCCAGGGCTCCATGGAGCTTAAATTATATTTTAAAATGTGTCACATGGATTGATCATTATATTTAACTTTTGTAATCGGGTTTAAAAATAAGCGCATCTCCACGTGGTGAATGATGTTGATTGGGGCGAAGCTCTGGTGGTGCTCATCTGCGTAGACGCTGAGCCGCAGTATTCCGAGCCTTTCGTTCGTTTTAATCCATGTCAGAAAGAAAATGTGTGGTATGGAACGTGGTTATATACGCATTTGAGCATTTGACCGCAGCGTGACATGGATGAAAACGAACGAAAGGCTCGGCATGCTGCGGCTCAGCGTCTACGCAGACAAGCACCCCCAGAGCTTCGCCCCAATCAACATCATTCAGCACGTAAAGATGCGGTTGTCTTTTTTTTTTTTGCCCTACACGAGCGCGGGAGCGCGTGCTGACGTGCTCGTGAGCACGTGGACTCACGAGCAAAAGCACGTGCACCCTACGGCGGACGGACATACGGACATGGCTGGCCCCTAAGGAGCTTCGCCCCAAAAATGATTTTCCGGAACATTTTAACTGGACTCTTGAAGCCCTTTTTTGAGTAATTAGGATTACATAAAATGAGTGATCTATGGTATCAGGGTTTACGCGGAGATCGATGAAAAGCGCGAGAAACATTTCAGTCTTATCCTGAGACCAATAAATGATGTATAAACATTTCGACAAAAACCCCGAGACTGGGACAAATGATGTATAAAATCTTTTCTACTTACAACGTTAACCTTGTTTGTCGCCAATCACAGTAATGAATGTATGAGGCAATACGTGTCTCTGAAAAAAAAAGGTATTTGCTTTCGGTAATTTTTTTTTATTATATCTGCAATTGCTTGTGCGAAGAACTTTATGGGGAAATTTAGTTTAAACTTTAGACGCACGTCCGCTTGAATATTTTGAACGCCAGTCAAAGCTGTGCACGTGCGCTTTTCACTTCCGAGAATCCACAAAAAGTTGTCCGCGGGTTTAGTATAGAAATCGGTCTGAAATTCCGGTGTTATTCATAAATATGTTTTACTATATATGCGTGATTGTCGACCATTTCATCCCGTCTAAGCTTCGTTAACTTTCGAGTTGAATCCAGGGTTGGGAGTAGACCGTTTTTTTTATTTATTTAAATGAATAAAGCGAATTCAAGCAATGTCCTACACGCAACAGCTTTCGCTGAATACCAGACAGTGCAAAAAATTCTAAACGCTCTGTTCAGTAGAGGCACGTAACTGGCCAGACATTCACGGAGTTCGGCACTTAGTGTGTTCAGGTGAATGCCATCCAGTCCGGTCCTGAGCTGCTCCGTGCCCAGCCCAAGCCCGAGGTAGTTGGAGATTGCCGTGGACCCCACGATGCCCAAGAAATGTTCTGGCTTGGACGTCCACGGCCTCAGCCGAGCTCCAACATACATTTTTGGGTTCATTTCAGCTCCAGAAACGTCCCTAAACTGCCTTAAAATTTCTGCCGCCCGCATTATATCTTTCTGAGCATGGACAAAAAGGGTGATGTCATCCGTGTAAGCTAGCAGACGTGCTGACATTTTTTCACCAAGGCTTGCACCCTTTTTGATGTGTTCATTCAAGATTGCCTCACACATCGGTTCTGCATATATAGCAAAAAGTATGGGTGACATTGAGCATCCTTGGCGTACCGACGACTTCACGGAAACGGAGCATGACTTGCGCTCATTGATTGGGATCCGTGTGCTTATGTCCCTGTAACATATTTTAATAAAATTGAGCACAAATTCTCCGGTTCCGCAGTGCTTTAATAAAAAAAATAATAAAAAAGAGTAACACACTTTATCAAACGCTATTTTCAAATATATTTGTAGGACAGCCGTGGGATGTCCTATCGCTTCTGCCGTTTCCGCTATAATATTCTTTATATGCAGATTAGTGAATATCGACTTATTCTTAAAACCATACATTTGATGATTTCCAACTATCAGATGGAATGCAACTTCCAGGCGTTTTATTGTAATTTTTGCTAGGGTCTTATAATCCGTTGTCAGAAGGCTTATTGGTCGAATGTCTTCGCTGCTTCTGACAAACCCCTCGCTTCTCCGTTTTGGAATCAGTATCGTTGTCGCCTGTCGTATTGAAGGTGGGATAACTTTTCGGTTGTATATATCTGCATACACTTTTGTTAAAACCGGCACTAGTTCCGATGAAAACATTTTGTAGAAAACTGCGCCAAGATCATCACCCCCAAGTGACTTCTTTGGTGCCAGTTCCGTCATTGCACCTTGTGTCTCTGCCTCGCTGAAGGGCCCGTTAAGGCACTAAACCAGTTTCTCCGGTACCTTGGGCATAACTGCCAGCAATTCCTTCGTTGCTTGTCTGTTCAGGGTTTTTCGTCCACCAAACATCTTACTAAAACAGGCGACTAACTCTACTTCTATTTCTTCGGGTTTCGAGAGTATGTTTTCTTCGCTCTTAAGTTCATTGATGTTGTTGCGACACGCGCCCTCGCGTTCGCTGGTTTTAAATATCTTTGAGGGGTCTTCTGACCGTTCGAGCGTGCATAGGCTTGACCTCACCGTTGCCCTCGATATCCTTCCTCTAGTTGTTCCAGCAGTTGGGCCTTGCATTCTTGAATGCCAGCCGTAAACGAGCCAGGCGTTATATTCTCTTATTGTATTAAAGTTTGCAATGTCGTTATCAGATTTCATTTAGCGGCTTTCCTGTCCATGTTCTTTTTATTTTCTTTTGCTGGCAGAAGGCGATTGCGCACATCTTTACTTCTTCTTTTAGCCCAGCTCCCAGTGCTCGGCGTTCACTTCGCGACGGTTCGCTTTATCCGTGATAAAGCCTTCTTAACTCTTGTCGCAGCTCCTCCTCCTCAAGCGCGCTTTTGTTTAGTTTCCACGTTTTCCGGAATGAATCGCTGTTTTGCTTTTAGAGCGCAGCTCTTAGGCGCCCGTTTCCAGCTTGAGCGGCCTCGGCGTCGCCGTCCGCGTAACCGCACAGTGCATTATGGGTGAATTGCCCGGTAAATCAAGCGGAAAAATTTCCCCGCTAACTCTAGCGGAAAAATTCCCCACTAAATCTAGCGGAAAGTTTTCCCCGCTAAATCTAGCGGAAAATTTTCCCCGCTACATCTAGCGAAAAAATTTCCCGGCTTAATCTAGCGGAATAATTTCCCCGCTAAATTTAGCAGAAAAATTTGCCCGCTAAATCTAGCGGAAACATTTCCCCGCTAAATAAAACTGAAAAATTTTCCGGTTAAATCTAGTGAAAAAATTTCTCTGGGGGGTCACGTAACCCCCACGTGGTCATCCCTTCTTTCGAGGTCACGTGACCTCGGGGGGGGGGTCACGTGACCCCCCCGAGAACACGTGACCCTCAGTACCCTTTCCTCCTCCTCCTCAAGAGCTGCGCTCTAATTCGGCATTACAGGGAGTCGTAAACAGCTTTCACTTTTTTTTAGAGCGCAGCACTTATGGTACGTTTACACTTGCGGGTCCGCCAGCGAATCGGCCCAGCGTTTGCCGCTGGGGCGAAACGCTGGGCGGAAAACGCGGCGGCGAGCCGTTTTGGTCCAGGACCTATTTCTACCGCCGAGCGAGGCGTTTCGCTGACCGGAAGTGATATTCTTGCGCGGCGCGACGCTGCCTACGTAACGAGTACGCGTTCTTCCGGGAGCAGCAACGCCCGGGAGAGTGAGAGCCGAGGCGGGAACTCTCGCGGCTTCTCGTCATATTTGACGAGATGTTACGGAAACCGCTGCCGCAGCCGGCGCTGCCGCCACTGCTCGGAGAAAATAGATGTAAACACAACCAGCTCGTCGCCGCCGCCGCCGAAAGCGGATCCGCTCCCGCGGCAGCGGATTTCTTCTCAGGTGTAAACGTACCATTAGGCGCCCGTTTCCGGCTTGAGCGGCGTCGGCGTCGCCGTCAGCGTAACCGCGAGGTCACGCGACCCACCACGGTCACCCCAACGTCACGTGACCCCCAAGGTCACTTGACCCCAGAGGTCACGTGACTCCCAGAAGTCACGCGACCCCCCAAGGTCACGGGACACCCAAGTCACGTGACCCCCCTCCCCTGCAGTCACGTGACCCCCCCCCCCCCCCCCCCGAGGTCACGTGGCCCCCTCCCCCCGAGGTCAGGTGACCCCCCGGAGCATATTCAAGAATGAGGGGAGGAGGAGGAGAAGGAAGAGGAGGAGGAGGGGTCTACCCTCCCCTCAGTACCCTTCCCTCCTCCTCCTCAAGAGCTGCGCTCCAATTCGGCGTTACAGGGAGTCGTAAACAGCTTTCACTTTTTTTTCTCTGCCTTCCCTATCTGCGTCAAAACGACAGCGTGATCTGAAAAAGCTACCGGTAGAACGTTATCAGTTACCGTATTTGCCGCAAAGCAACTTAAGCATAAATGTGATCGAGTCGCCAGTGACATTCCCCTTGCCAATGAGTGTATACGGGAGATGGTGCTTGTACACTTTCAGTTATGTCTTGTAAATCGAAATCTCAGAGTAGCTGCATAAGTTCTGCTATGCTAGTGTCCTGTCGAAGTCCTGTGGACGAATCCTTAGCCCGAGTCACGCAGTTGAAATTACCCCTCCGCCCCCCCCCCCCCCCCCCATAGTGTGTGTGCTAATATGCTAATATGTTGTCGGATCTGATTAAAAAAATCCTTTCTGTCGATTGGTTGGGCGCACGCGCTGCGACTAACCGAATTGCTTTATTATTGTATAGCACGTCTACATCGCAAAATTCTTCCACTCCGGTCCGTGTCCCATTATTGAAATAGTGTGATACCGGTTTTCTTTTTAATTACTACGGCTGTCCCCGCAGTGTGCGAAATGGCGTTGAAATAACGGAGTTAAAAGTGGCTTTTCAAAAATCGTAGGGCCTGATTAACCTGCTGAGTGGTTAATTTCCTGTCTTGCAGCAGTGCGACGGGAACTATTTCTGCTAAGAGGGTGTTCAGTAATCACTGTTGTCTCCTTTGACCAACTAAGCTAACGCAATTGAAAGTTCCTATTTTTAAATAAAACACTGCAGGTTAATGCGATCACTTTTCTCGCTATACTCATAGCAAGAAGGTTATTCATGAGACAAAAAGGAATACGCCACAAAGCATCGCACTGCATGCAAGAACCTACGGAAAGTCCTTTTGCCGACGAACTTCAGGCGGGATCCGGGTCTTTGGGTCGTAACAAAATTCCGCTGGCTGACTGGTTTCCATTTGAGGCGCTGGTCCGGTAGCCCTTGTCCGTGTTCGTCCGTGCTAGCCCAGTCTTCAGAGTACAGTCATTCTGGGAAAGCCATGCCAGTGTCTGTAGGCGCAGCTTACATCGGCTTGACATCAGTGCCCTGGCCTTGGTAGGTGGGGCGGTCCTCCTGGCGGTTCGAAGTAGTCTTCGAAGATGCGCTGACTTCTTTACTGCTGTTCGTGGTGTCTTCCTTTGCAGGAGAGGTAAACACCGGGTGGGCTGAGTGAGTGACACGCGAAGAGGGTCTGATGTCCTTTGCAGCTGCCGCTTCCAAGGGGCACGACACGTCAGTGTTGCTAATGGCCCGCAAGCTGCCACCTGCCGTGACATCAGTTTCTTCCTCATTCATGATGTCTTCAAATTCATCCTTTCCTTTAGGGTTGCTCCTGACGCAGCCGTGCTTTTTGGTCACCAAAGCGCCGACACAGTTCGCAGCGGGGCACTTTCCACTCACGTCGTACGTCTCCTGTCCTTCGGCAACACAAGCCCATCGGTGCGCGCCCCGGAGCGATGACTAGAACTAAGCCATGCGGCATGTGCAGTTGGTGCGGCAGCCTTTTTAAAGTCGCGCGGTCCTTGAGCTTCAGACGCACCGCGCTAGTAGTGGACTCCACGCCTTGGCAACCGTCTTCATGCCACCTTTCTCGAACAAAACCTTAAACGGTCCCGTAAGGGTCAAGAGCCCTCCGGATTCCGTCATCAGGGTCGTCATACGGTATCCATTGCAGTTTTAAAGGTACCACAGCCTTGTTGGGATTCAGCGCGAGACACCTCTTACCCTTGAACAGCAGTTCATTTGCGTCCTAAATCTGCTCGGACGCCAGTGAGCGGAAGGTAGCACCCAAACATGGTTCATTTTGCAGAAACCAAATGCCTTGAGGTCTTGCAAGACCCCGACACTCTGAAGCCCTGGTTTGAAGTCGCCAATCTTGTAGGGCCTCCCGAGACATCGCAGTGCAGTAAAATGCTGTTGTGAATGATGATACCTGTTGGCAGGGGTGACAGTACAATACGATAATCCTGAGGAACATCAGATGTTTCAAAAGCACGGCCGGATAAGGCCATTATCACAGCTCCCACGGAGCCAGCCATTCGTGCGTCCGTACGCGGTGAGCGCCGGAAACAGAATGCCCCGCACCACGGCGGCTCCACGCTTCTGGCTGACTAAAGGTGTGCCTAGTACGGGGGTCATTGCACACGTCACATCGCAGCCATCTGGCTGTCTAAATGTGTGGCAGCAAAATGGTCCGATCATTTCCGGTTTGCGGCCAACGTATGCGCAAACACACACACCGAATCAGCAGAAATAACTTTAATGCGTGTCAAAAACATCAATGGAAAACATTTCACCAAAGGAACTATAATGCTTTGGCATTCCCACACGTAAGCAGTCTTAAGTGTCTCTGCTGAATTTTCGTTTTGTGGTTGCTACATGTTGCTTAAATAGGGGCTGGTTCACCCATTAAAACTGACTGGCTGTGAGTCCAAGGTGCGGTACTCACGTTTGGTTTTTCTTGATCAAACGAAAACTTCACACGAAATATTAATGCACAATATTTCAGCTGAACTGATTTTGCCGTGTAAAAATAATAAAAAAAAAACACCATTGCCAGTGGAGAGCAGGCTTCCACGTCTCACGCGTTTACAACCACCTCGCGCTGTCTGAACTCCTGTGCAATTCAGTCACTGTTTATTCTCAAAAAACTCAGGCTGTGTTCCCTTTGCCTAAACTTTTGGTCCAGGCTCCGGCAAGCACACTCCATTGACGGGGAAACCAGCATTCTAGTCTCTAAGAATATGGATTCAGCTTCGAAGTCCCAAGCCGTTTTGGTTGTGCTCCCTTGCCAGTTTCTTGCCTGCTGTCGAAAGTTACTCTTAAACTGACAGCGGGGTTGATGCTAAATTTTTTCTTTCAATGAACTGCTGCCATCGCACCCCTCATGTTTTTGCCTCACGCATCCGCCAGTGTGAAGTCAAGTGGCAGAAGCTACATAGCATGATTGGTCCAGCCAGCTTTTAGCTTTCAAAGCACTGTCAAGTATGAACAGGGTCGAGGTCTCGTTAGAGCTTTTTCTGTTTCTAGGCTGGGTGTGTGTAGGCAGAAACAACGACAAGCAAAGGCCTGTTTCGTGTGACAACGACAAAAAAACGAGATAACGCTGACTGCTTTTGGGGGGGATAAGGCGCAGGTGGCATATGGATAGAAGGAGGAGGTGGGAGGGAGTGAGTTGACACATGTACCACGGTCACGGTGTCCATGGTCCTAGTCCCCACGAACCCCGCGAGACGGCTTTATGGGCCATTTGTGTTCTGCTCTTTTGTGCGCTCGACGCAGTCCGTTCGTTTTCGAAGAAATAAGTACCTGTTGCCTGCACATTGACAGTCGAATCTTCCCAGCCTGGGTTCCCGTGTGAACTAGTCCCGAAAAAACTCTGGCTTGGCTGTCGTGCTTTCAGTGAATTCCTTTTCTTGCGTCGCCAGCAACCTCCCATCTAGCGAACCCCTTCCCCACCTTGTGTCACCGTGCTAAAAGCGCGAAGGCCATTGCATCGTCCTTCTTACACTGGATCCCCCCTTTCGACGGGACGGAAGAATTGTAACGAGTAATCTCTGTAATTCATTATACTGAAAAAAAGAGATTATATTAAAACTGCATTTTCAAAACTTTAACGCAGAAATTACTAAATTACGAGAAAAGTAATTAATTACAAGTAATCCCGTTACTTGTAACGGATTACTTGCAAACCTAGTCTGCAGCTAGAGTACAGTCGACTCCCGATGTATACTCTGCCTGCACTCGGTGCCTAGACCGTACACGTCAGAATATCATATTCAGCGCACCTCTCTAAATGCCTGCCTTATTTGCGCACAAAAGAGCTCGCATTGCACAAAAATTATCATTAACATACCATGTCATTCACAAACGCTGGGACGTCTGCCCATAACGGACGATATAGAAAAAAATAAATCCTTGAGGAGTCTGACCTGCAGATAATTCGCACAACGTAATATTTTTACTTTTAAACATGGGGGATGATATCCAAGAGAATTCGGAATAAGAAATATATAAAAACCCAATAAGTTTGGGTAATATAAGATTTAAACAAGATTTCTGGGTGCCGAAATGCTAATACTGGAATACAGACTTTTAAAAAAATATTTGAGACGATATATATGCTTCGTAGAGCTATGTGATATACGCTGCAGTAAACAAAAATACGAATTATGTAGGAAATACCAAAGGCGTAATTACACAATAAAAATGTTCGTACTATAGTAGGTAATATCCAGAAATTTTCTTGTGAAATAAAGGAACGATTTTGTTAAATTTAGACATATACACATTCATCGGCAAAAAAATAGCAATCCGTGGTCTGAAAAAAAGGTTCTGCATTAACACAGAGTATAAAAATAAGGATTTCTTTAAAAGCAGACAGCTTACGATATTTCTAGAAAACACAGCTATTCGGTAGATAAAGAAATTAAAGATATCCACGATGTAAAAAAAACAAAACACAACTGGTATGATTATAACGAGACCGTGTGATAATTAATCAAAGTAATCAAAGCGCAAGTTCGAAATTCACTGTTGAATTTTGCACAAACTTACGGTAGAATGAATTATTCAATGTGCAGGAGGGAAGAGCAGATGTATCAACCCGATAAATAACTTGTTACCAACCGCGAATGTAGAAAAGGCAATTTTCAGTGGAGATGTATTTTTATTTGAGAAATGCTACTACCGTATTTTCCGGGCTATAATCCGCACCCGGTGTATTCGTAACTTTCAGCGATGGTGGTACCGCGGTCTGAAAATCGTGCTCCCTAGCTCCTGGATGATTGACTTCACAATAAATGTGCCTGGCTACACCTTCCTGAAGTGAAAAAATAAAGTAAGGCTCTAATACGACTCCTATATAGCAAATGTATAATTACTTACGCATCACATACCCAACCTCGTACTATTATTCTACGACAATCATCCAGATAACAGCCATTTTGATGGGAACTAGCGCGCCCCCTATAGGTCATGAAAGTTGCGAATAGTCCGCAGACGCGAATGTAGGCCGAAAAAATGTTTTTGCTTAGATAGTCCGCACCCGATGCATAGCCCGCATGCCGTGCATTGTCGGCAGGAAAATCTTTTCATACACGGCACACCTTGACAAATGTCTGCTTTCTTAGCTCACGAAGAAGTTTGTAATATACATAAATCATTAATAACGTACTCTTTCATCTACAAAAAAAGTTACTTCTCACCAAAATGAACGGTCTTGAAAAACGAAATTTTTTTATAGTCCGCACGCTTAGATAGACCGCACAGCCTAAAATTTCAAGTTTTAAACACGTATAGTCCACGGACTATAGCCCAAAAAATAAAGTTTACGTGTAGAAGAGGGCTTTTCGGCTAACAAGTTTTGGTTTTCGACATAAAAGATTCTCATATCTTCGCGCGACCAGCCTCGACGGTGCTCGATTTTTGTACGCAAGGGCTACTATAGTGAACCAATCTGCCCATGGATGACAAGAAGTATATTGCAAATAGTTAAAACAAAAGGCCATTTTTATAGGAAAATGAAACACAGAAATAATGCATATTACCATAACCAATTTAAAGTGTACCGAAATATGGTAACTGCGCGCATACGGTGACGGAAAAAAAAATACTATTGTTGTGAGATCACGGAATGTGGAAATTATATAAAGAAGGTGTGGTCAATTATTAATTCTGTCATTAAACCTACTGTACAAAGTCCAAGGCTACCGGATCTTGTGATTACTGGCTTTCAAAATCAATATGACGTCGCGAATAAATTTACTGAATACTTTTGCACTGTAGGTACTATACTGGCTAGTAGCCTTCCAGAACCAACAGTAAGCCAGCCTTCTACCTCAGTTACGAACTCTTTCAGTTTTTATGATATAACAAGCGAGGAGATCATATCAATGGTAAAAGGAATACCGGGGGATAAGACGCTTGGGAATGACGGTATATCTTGTGGGCACCCTGGCGGCTTCCAAGCCAAGATGCCCGACTGCGAGGCTCAAGCCGAACTTTTCCCGCGTGGAGGCGACGTCACGCCAGCCACGCGCACATCGGATGCGCCGCCTTGATAAGACAGATCAGAGGCGGCGCACGGAGAGTCGCTGCCTGGACTCCGGCAGCGCCGGTAGCAACGTTAATCGTCTTGTCCATGTCCAATTAAATGTAGTTTCTTGTTGTTGAAACCGTTGGCTCCTTGTTATTCCTCCGGGTCGGGTATGCAACAAGGCAAACCGACCAAAATGGCGACCAACCGTGGTATGCTACCCACTCGCAGGAATTTCACGGGGCTTGGTTTCTTCTTTCGGTAAGCTTTTTTCCCATACCCCGTGTTTCCTATCGTCGTTCCGTGCTTCCGTCACGTCCGCGTTTGTCGTATTGGCGTGTTTTTGACTGTTTTTGTGACCGCGGCAATCGTTTTGCGCTTGTGTTGGGTTTTTGGGGGCGTTTCTTTTTTGTACTCGCAGGCATGCTCAAACTGGAGCAGGAAGCCGCGATGGCCGCCGCGGCACAAATGAACCTGCTCACGAAGGTCACGGAGATGTGCGACTCCGTGATGAAGCGCCTGGCCCACACGCCTGGCCAGCAGGAGACCCCACCACGAGAGCCCCGACGACACTTGACTGTTCCGGTCTACATGGGGTATGACGACGTCAAGTCCGTGGCAGACTTCCTGAGCGAGCTGCAGACGTACCACCTTGCCTCCGGTGCCTCGGAAGCCTTCATCGTGGAGCGGATTGTCCCGCTGGCGTTGCAAGCCAGCGCCAGGTGGTGGTTGGGGTCACAGGCCCCCTTCACCAGCCTGGCGGACTTCCAGACACGGCTTCGCGAAGAGTTCCTGCCTGCAGGCTACGCGACGCAGATTCTCCGAGAGCTCGAGGCAAGGACGCAGCACCCGGATGAAAGTCTGGTCCGGTACGTTCGGGTCATGCAAGAGCTCTTCAAGCGGGCGGACCCGAAGTCACCGGAGTCGGACAGAGTAGCTCGGGTCAGAAGACAGTGTCACCCAAGGTACCACGTCTACCTGATCAACCGCACCTTTGAGACCCTTGAAGAGCTAGCCCAGGGCGCCCGCCTCATCGAGGAAGCTCTTCATGCCGAGCGGAACTACGTGCCGCCGCCACCAGCCAAGTACGCGCTAGAACCGGCATGCGCATGGCGGGGCCCCGAGGCCTCCACGCAAGTGGACTGTCCGAACGAAACCTCCCTTCCCCACCACGTCAACCAGGAGAGTTGGCGTGGCATGCATGGTGATATCCCGTGCGGGATAAGCGTATGTTCGCCTAACTCTCCCCGAGAGGTCCCCAGATGTCACAGCGAGGCCCGTGAGGGTTTCGGGCGGGGGTCGCCACGACACGTGGGAGGTCGTTGGCCGCGCCCTATCGTAAGCTGGGGCCCAACGGAGATCACCACTCAAGCAAGCCATCTTCATCAGTCTGCTCCTGCAAGTGCTGGCGAAAACTGGCACGGTGCGGTCGCAAACCCGCAGCCCAGCTGCATTGACCCCCGCCGCAACGGAACAAGCCCTCCCCACAACAGCCAGTCGCAAGCCTGGTGGAGGCCCTCCCATAGTGGTTCCTTATCCGATCACTGGAGGCGGTGCTTCGGGCACCTCGGAGCCCGGCCGTCACCGAAAGCAGTGTCCAAGGCTTCTGGACACTACAAACAAGAGGTGGCACGAGACGGCGGCAAAGGGCCGGAACCAAAACAACCAGGGAAACTACTACGGCCGGCGACGCTGAAACCAGACAGCCACTCGCCGACGGCCGGTGCAGTCCCTGGGAGCGGTCAGGCCGCGGCACAGATTCCATCGGTATGTCGAATCCAGCCCGAGCCTAACATCATTGAACCGCGCATGACAATATCACTGCTCGATTTTCCCATTGCCGCACTTTTGGATTCTGGGGCCGCGATCTCGCTCATAGGGGATTTCGTTTTCGAACTCTGCAAAGCAAAAAAGATAAGCCTCCGGGAGTGCAGAACCCGTTTGCAGCTAGCTTCTGGTACAGTGATAACAGCTGGAGGAGCCGTGAGGCTGCAGATTCGGTTTAATGGAAAGAAGCGACGTCAGCGATTTCTTTATATGCCAGGACTTGTGGTACCTGTGATCTTGGGCCGAGATTTCATTACAGGCGAAAGCATGACACTCGACTTTTCTGGTGGTGGATACCGGCTGGGACAACAACCGGAGCTGACTCCGTTTACCAAAAGGGAGGACTGCATCCCTAACTCGACCACTGCAGCCCACTTCACCACGGTGCCAGACGTCTTGCCTGCCGGCGTTCGAGAATCGTTGCGAAAGTGCCCCGCAAGCAGCCAGCAGAAGCAGGAGCTGCAAGCCGTCCTGGAGTCTTTCTCACCGATGTTCACGGAAACACCTGGAAAGACTGACATTCTGCTGCACCGTATTGAAACCGGTGACGCGCCGCCTCGGAGGTGCAACCCTCGACCGATCAGCGTCCACAAAAGCGCACTCCTTGATGCGGCGCTCGAGGAAATGATCGACACCGGTTCAGTACGTGAGTCGAAGAGCCCCTGGGCATTCCCCGTTGTTCTCGCCCCGAAAAAAGACGGAACAGCCAGACTCTGTGTGGATTACAGGCGGCTTAACGATGTGTCTGGACGAGACAGCTACCCTTTCCCCAGCATTTCCTCCGTGATGTACGCGCTCGGTAACGCGACCGTGTTTACAACGCTGGATTGCAGTAGCGGGTTCCTTCAGATCGAGATTCACCCATCAGACGTTCCAAAAACGGCTTTCATCTGCCACAGAGGGTTGTTCGAGTTCACCCGACTGCCGTTTGGCTTGTCTAACTCACCAGCCAGTTTTCAACGCCTGATGGATGTTGTACTTGGGAACTCGAAGTACGAATTTGCCATGGCATACATGGATGACGTGGTTGTTTTCTCGAGAACTATCGAAGAGCATGTCGAGCACCTTCGCATTGTACTTGAGCGAATGCGTAATGCTGGGCTCACGATTCATCCCGGAAAGGTTCAGTTAGCCGCGCCCAAGATTAACCTCCTTGGATTCGTTGTGGATAACGGCACGCTCCGCCCCAACGAAGATAAGTTGCGCGCGCTAACGGAATACCCAAGCCCACATGACGTAAAGAGCCTACAAAGATACCTCGGAATGATTGCGTTCTACAGGGATTTCATTCCACACTGTTCCGAGATATCGCAACCGCTCAATCACCTTCTAAAAAAAGGCGTCAAGTGGTGTTGGGCCGAACAACAACAATGGGCATTCGCAGCCCTTTCAAGAGCCGTGACTGACAACGCTTGTTTACAGCTCCCAGACTTGAACAAGCCGTTCGTTCTGCAGACATATGCAAGCGACTGTGGCCTGGGTGCTGTCTTGCTGCAGGAGTATGGCGGTGTGCTTCGGCCAGTTGCTTTCACGAGCCACACGCTAACTCCAGCCGAGCGCAACTACAGTGTCGCAGAACGTGAATGTCTCGCCATTATTCATGCTTTGAAGCGCTTCGATATGTACCTAGATGGCGCAACGTTCCAGATTCAATCTGATCACTTAGCGCTATCATGGCTAAGGGGGCTTAAGAATCCAGCTGGACGTCTTGCTCGTTGGGCGCTTACGCTACAACAGTACGACTACTCTATTGTGTACCGCCCGGGGTCAACTAACAAAGTTGCTGATGCGCTTTCTCGTGCTCCACTTCCCGAGGAACACTCGCAGGATACCCATGGCTTGGTGACCGTCGCGGCCACGACACGAGGATCCCCATATTCACGGTGGGGTACATTGGTGAGCCGCGAGGAGCTTCGCAAGGCGCAGCTGGATGACGGACTCTGCCAACGCGTGTCCGCTTGGCTGGGAGCAAGAGGTCCAGTCGACCGCCCAAGTGACGAGGAGTTCGACTCCCACTTGATGAGCGACGACGGCCTCCTGCTGCGCTACATCCCCCAGGCCGACGACGATCCGGATGGCTCGGCATTCCGGACCGTGATACCCCGCAAGCTACGTAACCTTTTCATCCGATACATGCATGACTCTGCCTTGGCAGGGCACAGCAGTGGGAGCAAGACTTACGAAAAGTTATCCCAAATTGTGTACCTGGCCAGGCATGAGGCAGGATGTGCTCCGATACGCTCGTAGCTGCTCGGTGTGCCAGAAGGCAAAACCACGTGGTGGCCAGCCCCCCGGTTTTATGCAACCAATCGCGAGTCAGAGCCCTTGGCAGATTTGTTGCTGTGACGTGTGGGCACCCTGGAAAGGTGGGCACCCTGGCGGCTCCCAAGCCAAGTTGCCCGACTGCGAGGCTCAAGCCGAACTTTTCCCGCGTGGCGGCGACGTCACGCCAGCCACGCGCACATCGGATGCGCCGCCTTGATAAGGCAGATCAGAGGCGGCGCACGGAGAGTCGCTGCCTGGACTCCGGCAGCGCCGGTAGCAATGTTAATCGTCTTGTCCATGTCCAATTAAATGTAGTTTCTTGTTGTTGAAACCGTTGCCTCCGTGTTATTCCTCCGGGTCGGGTATGCACAAGGCAAACCGACCACAATCTATAAAAATGATTAAGGACAACATTAATATTCTTAGTAAACATCTCGAAAAAATATTCAACCATGCGTTTTATAGTGGGACTCCTGAAAATAGCAAGTCATACGTATATACAAGGATGGGGACGTAAATGAACTATCAAAATATCGACCAATTTCAGTAATAAACACTATCAATACCATTTTCGAAAAGCTAATAGCAGCTAGAATGGTTGATTTCTTGACTCGAAATAAAATTATAACAGAAGAACAGCACGGATTCCAAAAAGATAGATCTACTAGTACTGCGGCCTTAAATGTAAGTTAATTTATTAACACAGCTTTAAATAAGAATCCTATAGTAGTTGGCATTTTTTTAGATATAAAAAAGGCCTTTGACACGGTTAATCAAGAAAAACTAATTACTAAATTAAAAAAAATATGGCTTCCGCGTTTTTTTTAAAACTTTTTCAAGAGTTATTTATCGTCGCGCTCGCAACAAGAAAACATCGGGGATCAATACTCTACCAATAAGATGGTGCTCACAGGAGTACCACAAGGATCTGTACTGTTGCCGATTCTTTTCTCTCTATATATAAATGACTTACCTGAAGCAGTTGGAAAATTAAACGTAACAATGTATGCGGACGATACAGTATTTCTGGCATCTGGTAACTCCTGGGGTAAACTGGATGGGAAGATTAATCAAAACCTTAAACCGATGGAGAGTTGGTTTTTGAATAATAAGTTAACTTTAAACTACCAAAAAACAAATTATATAGTGTTTGCTTCCCCACATATGGTCACTCCAACAGAGGCGCAAAATATACAAATAGAAGTCCATTCAAAAGGTAGAACATATTAAATATCTAGGAGTCATTCTTGACTCTTGCTTCAACTGGAAACCGAACATCCAAACATTATGTAAAAACTGGGCTATTCGGTTTACACGTTACTTAAAGCCAGACAATACTTTAATTCTAAAACTTTAAGATTGATTTATTACAGTATTTTTCATAGTCGCTTACAATATTGTGTAGTATCGTGGGGTTTTACATGCCAAAGCTGTCTACAACCGATAGTAAGGCTACAAAAGCGGGCTTTGAGAATACTAGAATATGCAAGTTACAACGCCCATTCAGCTCCCTTATTTCAAAAACAACAAATAATGCCATTTCTTCTGTTAAGAGACTATAGAACTGTAATTCTGGTGCATAATATTGTATTAAATAATATACCACTCCCATCACGTATATTTGTACAATCAGGTAGAGTCACGAGGAATGTTGTTATAAATAACTTCAATACTCCGCCCTATAGCAATACTTATGGTCAACGTCTAATACAGTATGTAGGTACAAAACTTTGGAACTCGTTAAGCACAAATAAAAGGAAGTAAAACATTTGCACTGACTGGAAAAAAAGCATTATTTGGAATTGTTGTGAAACATGCATTTTTATTTTGTGAGGCACATCACGAGTGCCAGGATCGAACCACATGCCTTATATTGGAACATTTGTATGGATCCAGAACTAGCCTTGCTGGCTAAGAATCCAGATGCGATATGCAGTGATTTCGATGTATACAAAATATGAATAAAGATTATTATTATTATTATTATTTATTAGGTTTTTTTTTTCAAAAAGCCCTGTGTCCTGCCTATGGACCATCAAGCCCAAAATTGAATACTACTTCATTATCACTGATCTATTACTTAATATACCCTCAGGGCCTAAGTCATGAGAGAGAGGAGTGGTTATAAACTATAGCGATTAAAAAACAAAGTGTTGCTATTATTACTGCTGTACACTTGCTTGGAGCAAACCTCGATACCAACTGTATTTAAGAAATGACCAGAACGTAATGCCATTCTTATTCGCAGACAAACCAAGTATTCTGCATCTTCTTTTCTTTTGCTGTTTTTATGAACTATAAGCTTTTTGTTTGTTTTTTAGCTGGATTCAGAAAGTTAATATGGTTTACAAACGATATCAAGAACACAAATTGCAATAGTTTTAGTGTAATTTCTGAAACAGAAGAACAGCAGAAAAAACAAAGTTGGGGGAAGAGTACTGCCAACCTTTTGCGTGTTTTGTAGGCATATCTTGTGAGAATCTACCGTAAGATTCTGTTTGCATTTCAGTGGAAACGTTTGGCGCCCGAAATAAATTTTCCTCTGTTATAATATTTTGCCTTTCGCGTATTGATAAAAGAACCCCCCCCCCCCCCCCCAAGCAGATCTTCACTCGGTTCGAAACAGGCTTGTACATGTTACTCAAAAAAGTCATCAATTGCCATAGCAATTGCTCTTGGTTAAAGTTATTCGATCATATCACATGATCACATGAAAGGAACAGTAATTTACCGTTGCTTAAAAAGGTAAATTTCCAACCGCGCGTTACAAGACGCTCTCATTCGCTTTCATTGAAAGAATATTCCAGCCATAACGACGTTTTCGCGCAATCATACTTTCCGAGGACAATTCGTGAATGGAACTGCCTCGGCCCAGAAGTTGTAGGCAGTGATTCTCTGGGGACCTTCCTATCACAACTTGATAAAGCAGACTAAGAATAAAAGATAAGCATCACATTTATCTCCCCGAGCTTACAATAAAGCAAATGAGGGTTTTGAAGTGTTTTGTGTTGATGACGATCGCATGCTTACATTCTTTCCTTTCCCCTTTTGGCCATTGATAGGCGGTCATGTCACTAAGGGCACGGATGAATATGGCTTTTATACCTGTTTGTTTTTCCTTTTGTTAGTGTGATAGAAATCTATATTTTCAACTACTGAATGGCGTTTTGAAATTTTTCTCTAAGTGTATTGCAATGACTTGTGCGAAACGGCCTGGTGATCGGGACATAGTTTGCAGCGTGCCTTTGTATTGTCATGTACTTTTTCGTGAATATTGGTGTATTTTGTTGTACCACAGTGGTCCACCCTGCTAAAACCTCAATGAGGTTGCATTATTGAATAAATAAATAAATAAATAAATAAATAATCGGTTACTTCGGCAACTTAGTGTCATTTCATTTGGAACATCGCAGAACAGGGTTCAAGCAAAGCTTGCAACATTGAGAACACAAAGATTCTTTACAATTTTTCTATCGGTTTGCAAACAAACCATTTGCACCGTCCATTTGTGAATCAGAATAACCAGATGACAAACTATTAATATTCTCAATTACTGTGGAACGCAAACCACTTATCATGGACGACCCGAAGAGCTCAATTGTTTGGCGCAGCTTAAGTTGCACATTATCTGGTTTTGGTTGCCTTGCGTGCACCACAGTGTAAAGGTGTTCTGTACCTGTTATACGTTCCTCTGAGGAGACAGGGGTAAACTTTCTAAGTGGTTAATAGAAAAGCAGATGCTACAATAACCATCAAACCTTAGACTGAAAGGCTTTTGTACAGATCTCAGACTTTAGACAACACAGTTCGAAACGAACAAACACCTACGTATACTGTCCAGACAAAGAGACTGACTTCCTTTCGTACAACTCGGTAACAATAGATTTTTTTCTCACAAACATTTATGTTTTGTCTTATCCTACAATGGACTAAATCCAACTGCTACAGGCCGCCACGTCCAATTAAAAGCCTGTTAGAAACCACGTGATATATTTGCTCCGTCGTACTTATCAGTGCGCCAAGCGCGTCATGCAGAGGCGAGTTTTTCGCACCATATCGCAGCAGGTTTAGCTCGTAGTCTGTTGATTAAGTATAGTTGTAAGCCCGGAAACCAAGGAGTAAGGAGGTGAAAACAGTAACGCTCAGAAATGATTATATTATACTTTAAAAAATAAGAATAATTTATCTCGTGAATAATAACAGCAGTAATCATAATTAGGTAAGCCGTCTTAAGTTTCCTCGTTCAATTTTTTGTTAATTTCCTGGTTCTCGCCACTCTGATAGTGCTGAAAGCAACGTTGGAGCTGGAGGTGTTGAAACGTTACGCATTGTTTTATTTTCTGCACTTTCACTGGCCTCATGGCAGAATACCATAAACTTCTATTGCCTGCTGAAGTGAAGCTATATGCAGGAATTAAAAAAAAAATGAAATGCTTTTACAATTCTCTGTAATGCCGAACTAAGGCGCAGCTCTTGAGGGGGAGGAGGGAAGGGTGTGGAGAAAAGGTTTGGGTAAGGAAGGGAATTTACTGCAAAATTGTGGGACAATTTCCCGGTAAATTAGCCCGCTAAATTGTGCGGATTTTCCCGCTCTATTTGGCGGAAAAGGTTTCCCGCTAAGTTTAGCGGGAACATTTCCTTACTAAATTTAGCGGAAAAAATTGACCGCTAAATTCGGTGGGAAAAGTTCCCCGCTAAATTTAGGAGAAAAAAACTGGCGGAATATTCTCCCCACAGAAAAAACTTGCCTGCTAAATTTTGCTGAAAATTTTCCGCCAAACTTCCGCCAACACAACCATTTGATGCTTGTGTTGTGGTAATTACTTCGTGGTTTTCTTTATTAAAACAGATACTGAGTTGTGTGCTGTATCCCTGACGTCAAAGGAGATATGCTGTTTTGCCTTCAATTGTTCGTTGGGAGTTTTTTGCTTACAACGCTAATGACACAAAAATTTCCTTGGCCGGTAGAGGTATACAGCTTCGCTGTAAAAGAATCACTTATATTAGTCCTACGGATATAAGCAGTGAAGTTCCCAAGAAGCATCCTATGACTGCTTAGCAGTCGATAATTGAAATGTTTTATCGCAACAAACAGACAAAGAGACATTTCACTAACCTGCCCTCTAGCGCGCGGAATGACATGCTTCCTCGTTTATCTCGCACACCGTAAGAGCCACATGCTTCCTACACTCGATAGACGAATTGGGAGTTCTCCGTGTATTTATGGGATTGAATAAGAGCAAACGCCATGACATCGACCAAATACAAGTAAAGCCCGCTATATTCGTAATCGTTGTGGTGGCCCCACTTTTGGTATATACAGGGTGTTTTTTTTTAGCTGCTCCAAATTTTCGAAAAGAAAATAACGTGAGATAGAGTACTTTGAGCCCTGAGGAAGTGTTATTTGCCATGGCGGCCTCTAGAAAAAAGGTGAAATTAGGTAAATAGTTAGCTAATTAACTAAAATGTTTTAATTAACTTTTTAATTTTCACTTGAGGGCACATAATGTATTTAGACGATTGAAGATCGGCCACAGTATGGTCTAGCCGTGTCGACCATTTTGGATTAAGAAAATTCCTAGTAGGCGCTTCGGGGTCGAGAAATGTCACTTTGGTAAATAGCGTCGAACCGAAACTAAACAGGAAAGAGCGCCGGTAGAGTTATCGCTCCGCCTTTCAGGGCATGGGATTCGTCGTTATCACGGCCGGTTCCACTTGCTTAGGCGAGCCGGCCGCGATAATGACGAATCGCCTGCGCTGAAGGGCGGAGCGATAACTTTACCCGCACTCTTTCCTGTTTAGTTTCGGTTTGACACCATTCACCAAAGTGACATTTCTCGACCCCGTAGCGCCTACTAGGAATTGTTTTATTCATATTTGACGAAACGGATACACCATACTGTGGCCGATCTTCAATCGTCTAAATACGTTATGTGCCCTCAAGTGAAAAATGTAAAAGTAAGTTAAAATAATTTAGTTAATTAACAAACTAATTACCTAATTTCACCCTTTTTCTAGAGGCCGCCAAGGCCACTGACACTATTCCAGGGCTCAAATTACTCTATCTCACGTTACCTTTTTTTTTTGAAAATTTGGTGCAGCTAAAAAAAATTACACCCTGTATATATATTTCACTTAGCACTTTCGAGTGCCAAATTTCTATATAGCATGAAACTCGCGAAGCTTTCAGTTCTGCACAAGTGTGGAGACAAACATTTAGTTACAAATTATAGAGCCATCTCTGCTTACCCAATATTTTCAGAAGTGCTGGGTAAATTATATTTCATCGTTTAGGCAAATTATTTACCTAGCATTCAGTGCTAACTGACGTTCAATTCGGATTTCACAAGGAAAAGTCAACAGAATGCGCTTTGAAATCGCAAAAAGAAATAATATGACATATTATAGATAGTGAACAGCTGGTGAACAGCTGGGCTTTGCAAAGTGTTCGCCTGTCTCAACGATTCAACGCTACTTATTCGCTCATATTTAGAACATGGTAACCAATTTGTCTCACCGAATGATCATGTTTCTCGTTTGCAAGTCTTGAAGTTTGGTGTGCCCCAGGGCAACATATACTCGGTCCTCCGTTGTTCAATGTATATGTAAACGATCTAGTCAATATTTGCAACCAATCACGTTTTCCCATGTATGCAGACGATTCGAGTGTATTTCTGCCTGCTTCGAACAGGGACGAATTCACAACCAAGGCGAACTTAGTTTTAAAAACGTTTATTTCGAGGTCATCAAATTATAGTCTTAAAATCAACACTGCGATATCTAAAGCAATTTTTTTTTTCGACCTGTAAATAAGCACGTTACAAGAGTTATAATCAAAAGATCGGCACCGACCACATTGAAATAGTGAAACAGCACAAAGCGCTAGGTGTATTTTTTTTCCTTCGGAACATGTGCAATTGGATAATACATAGAATACATAGTTACAAAAACCGGCAACCTTATTCAACATTAAAAATAAAAAAAATAAAAAAGATGACACTCCCAAGTAGGACATTTTAATTTTTTATGCAATTCAAGCAAATAGAATGTTATCGAGGGCACCTATATTTAATCATTGCTACACAATACTCATGCCTGTTGGCGCTGCTCTCGCTGCGCCACGCCTAGCTGAGATGTCAACAAGGAATAGTGTTTATATTATTTTAAAACATGCGAAAAATCCTTAACTCTATTACCAAAACAATCGTAGCCGCTCCGCAACATAAGTAGTAAACCCTGCGAAACTGTGTTGCATCATAGGGCGCCAGGGAGACTTGCATATCCCTAATACGAGAACAGTTCCAATACCGGAGGCTCATTCTGTTGGGCAGCAAACCAGTCTCAAACATTCTCGCCACCAGCTGGCCGTAAGAATTTCTCAGCGGCCAGTCCTTTCGCACCGGGGTGCTAGCGTACACCCCGCGGATTGTGTCTTTCCCAGAATTCAGCCTGTTGCCGTGTTTTGCTATAAAGCATTGGTGCTTCTCATGCGAGATGAACACGTGACTGCCTCCGAGAACCTTCTCCATGCAATCCTCGGTTGTGTCGCTCACGGTGGAAGCTTTGTTGGACGATAGTCTGCGAGCGGCCGCCATGGCACCGATGATTCCCTGCTTGTCGTCTGACTGCCGCAGAAGGCGATCGTAGTAGGAGCCCTTTAACACACACGGTAGCACTTTCCCAGATGCGAGCCTGGAATAGAGCTTCTCTATGGTGTCGTCTGCTTCCCAGACATATCCGGAGCTCAGGCTGGACGTCAACAGGCTCTGGAAGTAGACGGCAAGCGAGAATCCGCCAGCCATCCAGCAGAAGAGCACGATGCGTCCAGCCAGAACGCGTTGGAATCGTTCCGGTACGGGGTACGAGAAGAGCATCGCCGTTGAGACTAGAACGAACACCACGTCTTGGATGCCATTGACGAGCCCCCTTCCCGAGCAGTAGTTGATGAGACAGAAACCTAGTGCGCAGGTAACCATTGATAGGAACAGAATTGTGAAGAAGGCCATCGGTGCTTCTCGGATAAACGCACCTGCACGGAGTGAAGGCTTACGAACCGTGTAGAAGAGAACCCTTCCGTGGTCGAAGAAGCGTGGAAAATGGAGCAGTCGCCAGCGGTTTGCGTCGGGCACAATATTGTTGAGCAGAATGTCTATCCTACACTTCACCATATCTGCAATGAAATGCTCCTGTTTCACCATTACTGTTCTGAAATGGGCACCGAGGAACAACAAAACATCTAATATAATTTTAGCTTCCGGGAGCTTGCACTTAGAATACAGACAACCAAGCACGAAGCTCTGGTTCGTAAGTAGCTGCCAGGTTTGGGTGGCGGGGAAACTCTGCTCCGGCACGGCTGAATTCATCAGGCTGTTGTCGCCGCTGTTTGTGCAGTTCCATACTAAGCCCTGTTTAATGTCGAAAAGGCTTTCTGCATTCATCATTGGGTTATGAACAAGTTGTCTGGGGTATCCAGGAGCCCGAACGTATGATAAACGATTTGTCTCAGAAAGAATAAACCAAGTGGAAGGAACGTCGTCGGAAGAGAGTAACCACGATAGGCTATCGTTCCATAAGGACTCAGAAATAACGGCCACCGTCTTTTTGTTGTCGGCAGTGCTGCATCGGAGGTGCTCGAGGTACAACGACCAGGAACCGCACCAGTACCTTGCTCTGAAGATGGTGCCAATACTGCGCCGGAAGAGAAAGCTGTTCATGTTTCCAGTTGCGCAGAGAACGTCAGTGTCTGTGTCACTCTGGAGCAGAAGATGCACATCATTTTTTGTGGAATTCAACAGTGCAGCGGGCATAAAGACAACGAACAAGGCTATGAGAAGACGTGCAAGCATCTTCAACAGGCGTCTTTGGCAGCGGTGAACTAAACCACAGAGCAGGGCGGAGGCGTCTCACAAATCTTCAAGCCCAGTGAGAGCCTTGAGGATTCTTCCAGATTTTTATTTAGGGTTTGGATTTCCGGGGATTGTCAACTCTCCCCATGAAAGCAAATAATGCCACGATTGAAGAGGGCGGAATTTCGACCCTTTGAAAATGAGAAAGCGCGATCGATGTTTAATGCATCTTCTGGCACAGCGGCTTCCTTTATTGATAAATGTCCTCCATGCAGATAGCACCCGTACTGGTGATGTCCTCAGACAGAATATCTTAATATTTATTATATGAAAGAAAAGAAAAAAGGAAACGTTCAAGGAAGGTACAATGGAGAGGCGTTACGGGAAATGAGACACGTGGAATAGAGATAGTAAATACCTGGGTCATTTTTCTGCCCGAAGCTTTCTTGATCTGGACGCTTGACCGCGTCACTGAAAGGCACACACCTATATTTGCCAATCGCTCGCGCTTCTTGATCGCCGATCAATTCTATGCACGGCCCGCCCTTTATTTCCCTCCACCACCATCAACATTTAGCCCCGTGTAGAGTTTTAACTTCGGTCAAAATATTGTTTCGCGTGTATTAAAGCTAAGTGTTATAAAGCTCAACTTAACAAAAACACAAAGCATCTATCGGTGAACTACAGTAAAGTGAGAAATGGTTTTCGCCTGGAGCAGATTTGCGTCGCTTTTTTGTCGTGGCCAGGTCCGAGTCCCGGTGTTGAAGTTGGTTCCGTGGCCGATCAAAAACGGGACATCACGACGTGAAGTGCGGCTAAGCACGTTCCTAGTCAAACGTCAAGTTTTTGTTCTGGAAAGCAGAAAGCTCCAGACGCACTTCTCATACATTATGAAAAAATATGACATAAGGAAACACGGCGTCTGCTGCGGACATAATGAGCATGTTGGAACCATTTTTGCACTCTAAAAAAAAAAAAGGGAGGAGAAAGGGAGGAAAAAGACGATGTTCCTCCCTGCGGCAAACGGAAGGGAGGGAATTGCCCTTGTTCCTCCCTTTCACCGATCCATATGCAGCGCGACCTAGTGGCGCTTGAAAAAGGGACGAAAATTCCTCCTCTAAATTCGTGGGGGGCAGCGGCGGTCGAACCGCCGCTGCCACCGCAAACATGTTTAATGGCGGTGACGGCAACTTGAGCGCTTGGTAGCTTGGTTGCCGTCACCTCCGCGCGAAACGTATACTCTTGAAATAAAGCGTACGTACCATACAGCGAAAGGTAATCCGTGAGGCGTTTATTTCAGTTCTGTATAAAACAGAACAGCATATCCAGTCGATAGGAACGAGCACTTCGTTGCGGCGAGCGACTCCGTCCGACACACGCTGTAGTCCGTACACATCGGAAAAACGACCGGCTTGCGGGAACACGCGTTTTTCAAAAACCATATCAACGCACAAGAAACGACACTGCAATGACGATTCGGGGAAGGGACGAGGCAACGGATCCGGAGAGCAAGGTCAACTATGCATTCGGGAAGAGTCCACTTGGAAGAAAGGGTAGTACAGAACTTCCATTCTCGTTGCGGGGCAAAGTGGGGGCGGAGGGCAGATCCGCGGGCTTGAAGAAACGCATGATTCGACAGAGCCAACGGTTCACCGCTGCTTCTTTTTAGTTTGCGCTGCGCCCCATCTCCTGCTACATGTCAAAACTCGCACTAAAAAAGAGAAAAGAAAAACTCCGTTTTTTACGCTTTTTTTTTTTTATTCGGCTGACTTAGTCTATTATCACGCGATCCCTTTTGTGTCGCAAAACGAGCGCAGCTAACCCGGCGTCAACAACCTGGATCTCAAACTCGTCGCAAACGTACTGGACGTACTTATAAAGGAAGCAAACAAGAACATAAGCACTCGATAATAAATTTAAATACTATTTAGATAGAGACATGAATAGAAGATTACTAACAATTGCTTTACGAACCTCTATTTTAGCTTTAGTGTCCGAAAGAGTTCCGTTGCGTTAGCTCTCAGAACGCTATATTCTGCACCGGGCTTCAAACGTTCTACTAGAACACGAAAACGCGGCTCCGCTACGGTATATATAGCGGAAGCCATAACGGATTGCGTATGGAGTTGCGGGAGTGACTAAACGATCTATTAAAACTCTCAGCACGGGCTTTTTAACTTTCTGACTCGGGCAATGTGATGTTTTCAAGCGGTTGCATTATATCACCAAAGTTTAGTTTTCTGCTAAGGATACCAAAGTCATGGTTCGTGGGCCTTTATCACGCCCGGCACTTACTTTTGATAGGAAAAACGCTCCAGATTAGTAAATTAAAACAATTCTAAATTTCTGTAAAACCGGTGACAAAGCATGAACCAAGATATCTTCTCTGCTGTTTCGAAGTCTTGTTAAAATCAGTAATCTTGTTTGTTTGAAAATCCGTTGAACTTATGCAACAATTAAAATAATTATTTACCCCACCAAAACTGAAAATAATTAAACTGGCACTGAACACCGCAATCAAGCAATAGCTTGATTGCAATGTTTAGCACAGTGTACTGCATTTCAGCACTGCATTGTCAAGATAATTCATCGAACTTATTCAAAAGAAAATTATTTAATTTTAGTTAATTAGCCTAATGATCTACATTTGCTTTGCTCGGGATGTTGAATTAAGAGATGGGGGCTATTCCACAAGACAATTCAAATAATGTATTAAGTAAAAGTAATATTTACTCCACCTTTCCGTGTTTATGTGCCAAATGATAGCAGTCACCGAAAAAGTCGGATTCAAAAATAAGACTGCCATATATAGAGCTAGTGGGAACTTGGCGCACGTAGAGAGACGAGGGGGCCTGGTGTCGCTGCGTTGTTACTGTTGTGTGCGTGGTTGATCTGCGTGTGTTCCGTGTATTCTGTATGTTCAGTGATGTATGTGCATCTCTACCATGTAGCGTTCGAAAGTCGGCAAAACTTAAGGAAAGAAAAAACAACAACGCCTCTCCGACTTTTTTTTTCTGCCGTTTTGAGCGCCATCTGTTGAAAGCTATATCACTTACACGAGGGGAGGAAGTTTCCACCATTAAGAGAAAAAAGGTGGTAATTTCCCTCCCTTCTTGGGGGAGCAAAAGCCCTCCCCGTTTTGTAGGAGGAAATTTCCTCCCTTTATAGAGCAATATAAGGGACACGCGATTTCCTCCTTTAAGGGAGGAAGTACTACTCCCTTTTTTTTAGAGTGTGCTTCATGCATGTATGCTTCCATCATGTCTGCAGCCAGATTTTTTGCTTGACCCGTGTCGCACGAGCAAGCAATACACCACAGACAGCGCAGGCATACCGCCTTTTCTATAATGAATTAGCAGACTGACGGCAGCCTAAGATTTCCGCACGAGCGATTATAAAATTAACCCCTTGCTGAAGGGCGACTGAAAATTAGAGCGCGACGCAAGTAGCACGAACACACGAGCGCCTGTTTGTTTCGTTTTATTTTTTTCTTACGAACGAAACGCTGTCAGCAACCTTCCAGTGATGTTTCGTTAATATGAATACCCCGCTGTACAGACACCATTTTCGGGGACGAACTGCGCAGATAAGTATATTTTTGTCTCGTTAATATAGAAAATTCAAAGTATGGAAATTTTTTTTTCTTTTTTTTGAGGGGGGGGGGGGGGGAGGGGGGGAGAACGGAGGTGTCCATATTAACGAGAGGTAAATCTACTATACTCCGCGACAACGTTTCTTGGCAATGCAGTGGAAGGCACAGGCCCGCGTCCCCTCTCCCATTTTGAGTGTGCGCGGGCTCTCCTCCTCTCCCCATTTCCGGGGAGAGGAGGAGAGCCCGCGCACACTCAAAATGGGAGTGGGGACGCGGGCCTGTGCCTTCCACTGCATTGCCAAGAAAAGTTGTCGCGGAGTATAGCATACTATGGAGCGCCTGAAGCCCGTCTTCGACTGGCGTGTTGAGAGTCCTATCCCGCTCCTACACAAGAACTGGTCTCGAAGTAATGTATCTTCACAAAAGGTTCCATGTCATACTGTCGGATGCCGTCATCTCGGCTGTTGATTGTAGAAGTTCTACTAAAAAGGGACGAGCGTACACAAGTGGCGCTTTGTTGTCACGGCATCCTAACTTGTGACTGCTGCCATGCGCATTAACGGACCTTTTATTCCGTTAAGCAGTTACCCTTAGATTAATGCTCTCCAGCTCATCAACAGCAGTATTATATTGTAGCGCCATGCCACGGCATGACGTGTTCCGGTTTTCAATTTTTCCTTATACTTGTAAAGTCTGGAATAAACAGCCGCTGAAATAACAAACTTTCGTTTTATAAAGGGGCACTGAGAGGCTCATGATATTTTTTTTAGTACCAAGAACGATTGAAAACGATGCCTGGACATTACCCTAAATCTCAAACTTAGAAACTTTGAGACGACATCTCTACGGACTCGGAATTTCGGTATCTCACAAAGGATGGCCGTAGTGAGTTCGCAATTGCGTTAAAAATATGTTTCACCGAATGCCGTCCATAAATATTATAAAAATGTCACTTACGAAGCTTTTTTAGTTTCCTACTCGATTACGTCCCAAATAAAAGAAGCGAAGAGGTTGGGGATTTGGAGCCGGCACGCTTGGCGACATGCAGCTAACACTACTGTTGTTCACGCAGGTTCTTACGTCCCTCAGAGCAACTGCTCCGCTCGGCGCGGTCACTAAAGGGGATGCTTTTCCGTACGTACCCGAACCTTCTACGACGGTTATCACCGGACTGCACGTGCCGCCGGGCATCGCCGAAGAGGATCTGCCAGTCATCACCGACTGCGACGGCTCCTTCGATAAGTCGATCGTCGTACTGGATTTGCCAATCTTCTTCGAGCAAGGGACACCACGTGTCTTCGTCGATGGCTACATAAGCGCACGGCACTTTGACTGCGTGGGATTTGGAGCCGGCACGCTTGGCGACATGCAGCTAACACTACTGTTGTTCACGCAGGTTAGTCCTTACAGTCCTATCTGTGTTCGAAAGTCCCTGTTTGCGTTGCCAGCTCCTCCCACGTCAAGTGCTGATACCTTCTGTGGCAGACGATTGAGACTGCGTATATCTCGCAAATATTTTCGCCTCTTTGCACATCGAGTACTTTACCTGTTTCTCTTGTTGCTACTTTCCGGGGATGTAGAACTTAACCCTGGCCCCCTTGACGCAGTAGAAATTGACCTTCTTAAAAGTTTGCAGAGCGGTCAGGCTTCCATTATGAGTAAGCTGGACGCTATCGACAGTAGGTTTAAGAAGCATGAAAACATGATCGAGGAAATAAATAAGAAGCTTGTTGGTACGGAGGGGAAAATCGGGGTCGTTAATCAATTAGTAACAGAACAAGCAAAGCTAATTGAGCTTTCGGCAAGACAAATTAACGAATTGGAAAACAGGAATGTTGATCTAGAAAACAGAAGTCGTAGGCAAAACCTTGTTTTCTATGGTGTGGATGACACAAATAACAAAGAAACATGAAATGAATCTGAAAATCTCATTAAAAGTATCTGTAAAGACAAGCTCGGTGTGGACCTAAAAACGGTGCAAAGGGCGCACCGTGTAGGTCGCTATAATGAGAACTTTAAACGACCAATCATCGTTAATTTTGCCTCCTACAAGGAAAAACAGGATATTCTGTCTAACGCCAAAAAGTTCAAGGGATCAAACTACAGTGTGGACCAAGATTACTCGCCGAAAACCCGTGAAATTCGAAAGAAACTTCGGGAATATGCTAAAACAAAAAAAAGCGGATAGTGGCAACCGTGTAAAGCTAAACTTTGATAAGCTCATCGTAAATGATAAAGTGTTTACATGGGATATGGAAATAGAACAAGTTGTTCCTGTCAAAAAAGACTGACGCCCCACGAAAAAAGGAAAAAAAGAAAAGCGCGTTCATCGTGACCTAGTTGCTGTTGTAATAAACTGTAGAAGCATCGTAAATAAAGTTGACGAATTGGCAGGCTTAATCGACTCAGTAAAGGCTGATATCGTGTTCGGAACCGAATCATGGCTAGACGCTTCCATAAGTGATAGCGAAGTCTTTCCGAAAGGGTTTGTTTCTTATCGAAAAGATAGGTCACGCCTCGGCGGGGGCGTTTTCTTGTTGGTTCATTCATCCCCACTCGAACTTGGTCATGACGCTATTGAATCAATCTGGTGTACAGTCACGTTACCTGGTAGCTCTTCCTATGTTCTTGGATCGTATTACCGACCACCGAATTCGGATCTTAGTATAATCCGATCGCCATACGACATTGTTTCTGAGGCCTCAAACCAAATTATTCTCCTTGCGGGAGACTTTAATTTGCCTGACTTAGAGTGGAGGGATGGCACTTCTGTATGCACGATTGGTAGCCGAAATAATCTTGAAATGAAAAACATTGTGGATACGTTTGGGCTTCAGCAGTATGTGAGTGAACCAACAAGGAATAATCACATCTTAGACCTCTTGTTTTGTAGCTCTCCCTATCTTATTAACACCGTTAATATTATCCCTGGTATCAGTGACCATCACGCTGTTGTGGCAAATATCCAAACTGAAATCAAACGAGTAAATTCATGCGAATCGAGGAAAGTCTTTTTCTTTGAGAAGGGCAATTACTCTGGGTTTTCTGAAGAGCTTCTTGACCGCCTTCCCGTATTTGAGTGTCTCTCTGAGGAATATGATGTCCATAATTTATGGGATGTTTTCAAGAAAATGTTGCTTCAATTAACGGATAAATATGTTCCCTGCATAGATTCTAGAAAGCTAAAAAAACAAAGAAAACCATGGGTAACTTCAAGTACTCTTAGGATAATTAAAAAGCGAAGGAGAGCATTTGATAGATATAAGAAGACCAAAAGTAGTAATCACCTTGAAAAACTGGCTGGGCTTACGCGTGAATATAAAAGGAGCATAAAAGGTGCTAAGGAACAATATCTTAATACACTCAATGACAGATTAAAAACCAACCCCAAGCTTTTCTGGAAGTATTTAAAGGGATGTGGATCGGATGCAGTAGGAATAAGTGAAATTACATATAATCAACAGACAGTTTCGGATGATACAGAAAAAGCAACGTGCTTCAATAATTACTTTCAGTCTGTCTTTTTGCCTAAACACAACTATGTTAATCCATCCACTGTTAGTACGGTGGAATTAATGCAGCCAGTTGAGCTTGGCATGAGTGGTATTGAGAAGGCGTTAAAGAACATAGATGAAACAAAAGCAACTGGACCGGATGGCATTTCTCCGCGTGTACTAAAGCGATGTGCTTACCCAATTTCGGTTTACCTTTATTTAATTTTTTCCAAGTCACTGGACACAGGACTTTTGCCAGATGACTGGAAGGTAGCTCATGTCGTCCCTATCCATAAGGGGGGGGCCAAAAAAAGACGTCGTAAATTATAGGCCCATTTCATTAACTTCCGTCTCATGCAAAGTCATCGAACATATTTTATATTCAGAGGTAATCGGTCATATGATAAGAA
The DNA here is from genome assembly GCF_016920785.2 of Ixodes scapularis. Lineage (NCBI taxonomy): Eukaryota > Metazoa > Arthropoda > Arachnida > Ixodida > Ixodidae > Ixodes > Ixodes scapularis. The sequence continues at coordinate 53,741 of NW_024610034.1, read as the reverse complement.
ACAACTTGCTGATTAATGAACAACATGGTTTTCGTAAGGGGTTTTCATGTACTACGCAACTTGTTGAATTTTATCATGACCTTGCATCTGATGTCGATGAGGGAGGGCAAATAGATTGTATATTCTTGGATTTTAGAAAAGCGTTTGACACGGTCTCACACTCACTTCTTCTCAACAAACTAAGAATGTTAAATCTAGACTCGGCTGTGCTTAGATGGATAGAAAATTACTTGTTCCAGCGTCGTCAATGTGTAGTACTGAATGGCAAGAAATCTGATTACGTTGATGTAACATCAGGAGTTCCACAGGGCTCTGTCCTGGGTCCACTTTTGTTTTTAATTTATATTAATGATATTTCTGTTGGAATTTCCTCTTGTATTCGACTTTTTGCTGATGATTGTGTAGTGTATAGAAAGATTAAGAGTTCAGATGATGTCGCCCAGTTGCAAGCAGACCTTGATCGTATTCAAAGTTGGTGCTCTACGTGGAAAATGAATTTAAATCACAAAAAGTGTGTTAACCTTTGTTTTACAAAGAAAAGGAAACAAATTGAATCTCAGTACTTTATAAATAATAACCCTATAACCAAGGAACTTACTTACAAATACTTGGGTGTCATATCGTCATCTGACTGTTCATGGAATGCCCACATAGAGGAAGTAGTCCTAAAAGCTGGCAGGGCAATGAATTTTATCCAACGTAACTTAAAATGCTCACAACCTAACTTAAAGACAACTGCTTATTTAACATGTGTTAGACCCATTTTAGAGTATGCATGTGCTGTCTGGGATCCAGCCCAAAAAACGTTGATAGATAAGCTGGAGCAAATACAAAACAGGGCGGCTAGGTTTGTTCTTGGACGATACGGGAGGAAAGAAAGTTGTACAGAAATGAAAAAAATGTTAAACTGGGAACCACTTTCCGTACGTCGGGAAAAACTGCGACTAAAATTTTTATACTCAATAGTTAAAAATAAAACGGGAATAAATAGCGAGACTTACTTAAAAGAACCCTATTATGTTTCTAGTCGTAATGATCATAGTCTTAAAATTAGAGAGTACCGCGCTAGGACATGCATGTTTGCAAACTCCTTTTTTGTACGAACAATTGCACAGTGGAATCGGCTGTCTGAAGAGGAAGTGTGCTGTTTCAATGAAGACGTGTTCTTTTCATCCTTGTAACCCCCCCTGCTGTAACGCCCTCGGGCACTGCGGGGTAATCATGAATAAAGAATAAAGAATAAAGAAGCTGAGAGAAGGGCGTCAAAGATAGCTAGACGCGCGTCACCGTGCGGACTTTTTGTCTTTTTTTTATTGTGTGTTTTTTTTTTAATGATTACAATTTGCTTTGTTTTAGAGAACGAAATTACGATCTTTGGGGTGTCAGTGCCACTTTAAACGCATGCCAGAACTGTGAAGAAAACACTTGGATGTTTAGTGAATGGTAACTTTGCTTTGCTTGTGTGTTTCTTTTTTTTTTTTTTGCTATTTGTTTCGTCTATATATTTATGACATGCTCTCAAAGCCACTCAGAGCTCGGCGTCGTCCTGATGCCACCGCAACTCCTGTGCTAGCAGCAGACGACTTCCTTTCCGCATTGCCTGCGGGTTAAATTCATGGCTGCCGCGCCGAGGACGGGTTCGCATCGTCGTCAAAGCCCCTTGCATCGCCCTATACTTCGCTTCAGCTTACGTGCTGCAGACGCAGACATCGCTATGAGCTAATTGGACCACTCATGCGGCGTAAAAAGGGCAAGTAACTGGGTCAGCTTCGCTCCTCATTGGTGGAGTGAAAACAGAACACGTACAGAAACATAACGAACACCATGATAGTGTGCCTTCGACGTTGTCCGATTGGCCCCATTAGCTCGTAGCGTCGGCTGCATCTGGATTTAACGTGAAACGAAGTATATACTCTGCCTTCGAACGCAATCGTGCCGACGCCGTCATCTATACGCCGCGCCCAGCTGGCCCGTCACGCTGAGAAGAGCCCGACCTAACCACGAGCAGGTCGTAGACCAAACGTGTTAAGTCCAGCGCGGTCCAGCCCGCTCTGCTTCACTTTTTTTTTCCGCTTCCGCTGATCGGTACAAATGCGATCGGTGTAATCGAAGCATTGAATGGAGGCAGGGATAGCTGCACCGTGGTAGGTAAAAAAAAGAAAAGAAAGAACAAAAAACAAGTACGTGAGTGTAGATAACGAGTTTAAATAAACATTTAGTTTTTCCCGAATGTCACACAAGTGAGGGACGAACAAGATCAAAATATCGCGGCCGTCGAAGTCGCTCGTCACGAATCCACCTTCTGCTCCTTGAGCAGGAGTTGCGGTGACGGCAAAACGACGACGAGCTCTGATTGGGTTCTGCTGGAAGGGTAGTGGGTAGACCTCAAGGTAGCTAGCATTGAGGTCTACCGACCATCCCTCCATCAGAGCCGATCAGAGCTCGGCATTCTGACGTCACCACAACTACTGCAAAAGAAGGGGACGAACTTGCGCCCGGGATAGGGCGATCTCATCGGCCAGTTTCGCTACGTCGCTGCTGCCGCAAAGCAATATGGGAACTTTAGTCTTTCTCCAACTTTCTGCTCGGCCAGCTCGGCAGCGCTGCGCCGTGTCGCCGTGCTCCGCAACTCAAGAGAGGTCGCGGCGCTGTGTGTCTGAACTATAAATCTAATTTTGCTTGTTCGTTAATGCACGACCGCTCGATCGGTCCTCCCTTCGCTGGAGCGGCGTAGCAAGATCGAGCGGCCGAGAAAAATCGAGCACTCGTGGTGAAGGCTAAGATCAACGCCTCGTGCTCGTTCGCGAATGTTCTCGAGCTTCGAAAGTTTGCGGTTGACTTGGGATTGGGGAAGAACTCGCTGGCTACTCGAGGGTGTGGGGTGACGTGGTATCGTATTTCTATCGTGTGAGAGAGCAAGTCGCATTATTAGGGCTAAATGCCAAGCTTGGGCACCCGTCCGTGAACCCGCGACCTGCACCGATGGCTAACCGCAATGCTGTTAGTTGTCTGATTGCACTCTGGATATGTTTGCAAGTTTTCGAAGTTTGTGCCCACGAGTGGTTAACCACAATGCTTCCCACCATATATGCCCAAAGGGACACTGACACCCCTACAAAATTGTTTTGATTATTTGCCAGGTAATTTAATATGGTGTCAGGAGACTACCTAATCAATATTTTGCTACAGTGTCACATATATTTTTAATAGAGCCAGAAAAACACATCGGCTCGAAACCGAAACACGAGCATGGTAGCTCATGGCCGGAAGTCACGTGGCTACACCTGACCACTTCTTTTTTTCCTCTCCGCTTCTACGGTGTGTGATGCAGACGACAAAGTTGCATGCACAGTTTGTTGTGGCAATTGTCTCGTACTTTTATTCCTTCCGCTCGATGTTCTCCGCTTGAAGATCGATTGGCCGGCACCGCGAGCGACAGTTCCGAAGTAGCGGCTCCACGTCCGTTGCAGCCAACGAGGTAGAGGGCCTTAGAGTGATAAACTAGTATACCGTTATACCATTTATCAGGCGAAAATGACCCCCAATTGGCCGCCGCCATGTTGTACAATTTTGACCACTAGACACGTGACCAGGTCAAATCTGTGACGTGACCAGACCCAATCTCTGGCGTCAACGAAAAGATGGCAGCGTCCAGTGCGAGTCGGAAGCGTTGCTGGCGTTGATCGGAGTGTGTGGATTTCGTGTGCGGAATTCGGTTTTTAAGGGTTTTGTGTGCTCTCCCGCGTAGGAATAACGTGAAGTACGAGGGAATGGAGGCTTTTCGTTTTCATTTCATTCAGGGCAAGCCAGATTCGGTCCCGTGCTTCTCGCACGGGCTCGAATCTTCGGACATCGCTCGGTCGTTCGAGTTTAAAATATCCGCAATCGTTAACCACGGCAGCTGCTCGATAATCGCTGTGCCTAAGGATACGTCGAACGCATCCGGAACGCGGAGTCTAAAAGTACGTAGGAGGTAACCAGAACGCGGAGTTCTAACGGTACGGCGGACGTGCCCGGACAATTTTCTTAGCTCGATGGTCAAGATTCGCATTTGAGGCACCGAGAGAACTGTTAATATCTTCGAAGCGCTCGGTGCTGAGCTAACTACGGACCACATCACTACGTGATTCGTAGTGACGTGAAAAGGCCGACGGCGGTCACTCCGGGCGGACGGCGGCTCCAGCCTGTCGGGTTCCTTTTGTTATGGGTTGACAGTCGTGTACGCAGAACTGTACCAGCTTCTCTTATAGTTATGTTGTTTTCGAGCAGCTTCCCGATCACTGAACCCCGCAAACGCGTGCCGAACTTTGAAAAGGTGTCTAACAACCTGGAAAACCTTGAATCCCCAGGGAATTTCGGATCATCTGGAAAAGTCAGGGAATCATTCAAAAAGTGGGTCAAATAAGGGAATCGAAATTCAGAAGGCGCGGAAGCGACGTCGTTCAGAGTCCTCGTTGTGCGTGCTTCAGCGCTACAAAAAATTTGAGAGCGCATAAAAATCGTCCGCTCTTTCTCCGTCGCTTTTGCGCCTTTTGAATTTCGTTTACAATCCCCAATACCCTTGAAATGTGTGTTTCTGCGGTAAAAAATGAATTTTTAAAAATAATCTGAACTGTTCAAACCATTTAATCACCGTTGTATATACGGTCCGTAAACATAGCAGACGACTTTTGGCGCGCGTCTTTTCGGTTCAGATACTTCCGTCCCCTCGCGTGCTAGAAGACCCGTGGCTCGCGTTCCCGCGCACATATATAGTGATCTACAAGGGAAGCAGCTTGTAAGCTGATCCCACTGCCAAAACTTCACTTAGATTCATACCTCCCGCAGGAGAATATGTGGTTCCCTACAAAAGTATGGTATTCTTAGTGCTAGTTTTCGAGAGCAGGGCGATTTGAATAAATGAGCACATACCTTAACCTACTGTTCCTCAGAGTGAGTCGATGAGGTGGTCAGTCTACAAGATACCAGATTCTTGTTCATTTATGCACTTGGAATGTGCCTAAAACAGTCTTCACCACATGGCTTGGTACATTTCTCTTTGCACGCAAAAAAAAAAAAAAGGTTTCACAATTGCTTTTTTATACTATCACAGGTTCCCACTGAATGATCCGGAACTCCTCAAGGCATGGATGGAGAAGCTGCCCTGCCGAGACTGGAACATCAGTAGATGGTCCAAGTTGTGCTCACTGCACTTTGCGGAAAACTGCCTCTACCAGCTGAACAATAAAACGTACCTCAGGCAAGGAAGTGTACCAAGGGTGTTCAGCTCTCCAGCAAGCAAGACAAAACGGTCACCTCGGAAGCAATCAAGATCGCGGTCTGACGAGGCCTTCTACTGTGCCAGCGACCGAAGCACAGGCATAGGTATGAATATAGCAAGTTTAGTTGCAGCAGATCACAGTTTCTTTATTTGCCTCAGAATCATTGTTGCAGATGCATTACATGAATGGGATGGGTTCCATGGAGCTCTAATAAACTAGCATGCTGACTGTTTTCACTTGACAACACTGCACATAAGGAAAGAAACTGTCAGTACAACAATGACTAGGTAAAATTACACATGATGCAGACTCCAGTCTTCAAGTACTTCGGGCGACTAGTTGCACAATTTGCAAAGGTGTGTCACTTGTATGTGAAAGTGGTGGTCAACGAATCACTAGAAAAGTGGCATCTTTGGGATCAAGTTGATAGGTTTCAGTAAAACATTCATCACTTTAAATTCGTACAGTCCATCCGGCGTGACGAAGGCAGTCTTCTCACGATCCCGTTCGTCGACCTCGATCTGCCAGTACCCACTCTTCAGGTCCGTTGACGAAAAGAATGGGGCGTGGCGCAGCCGGTCCAGAGTGTCGTCGATGCGTGGCAGCGGGTAGACGTCCTTTTTTGTTACGGCGTTTAGTCGACGATAGTCCACGCAGAACCGAAGAGTCCCGTCTTTCTTTTTCACCAGGACAACCGGTGAAGCCCATGGACTCTTTGAGGGCTGGACGATGTCGTCGTCGAGCATTTCTTGGACCTGCCTTTTGGATGACTTCTCTCTCTTTCACAGATACACGATACGGCGACCGATGAGCAGGAAGTGCGTCGTCATCAGTAATAATTCGATGTTTCGCAACCGTCGTTTGGTGCACCTTTGGCGACTTGGAGAAGCACTCACTGAACTCGGCGAGGAGGTCATTGAGTTGTGGGGTAGGCAGGACCGGATCGATGTCAAACTGCGAAGGCGGCGTTGTCTCGTGTGGCCCCGAAGAGATGTCTTCTGCTATTCCGGCGATTGCGGCTGAGTCCATGAGTTCCTCGGCGTGACCCACGGCGGTGCCTTTCGTAAGGTGCTGAGCCTCCTGTCGGAAGTTTGTTACGAGTGCAACAGTGTGTCCGTCTCGGAGCTCCGCGAGGCCTCTTGCAACGCCGATTCCTCTTCCTAGAAGCAACTGGAGGCTTCCCTCGAGCAGATCGTCGCCGCAAAAAGCCCCGTCGATGCCGATGGGTACGAAAACAATGGACCGCGGCGGTAAGTTCACGTGATCTGCGAAGACTCGGACCGCAGATGACGTCGCTTTGGATTCCCCCAGCGCTGGAGCAGGTTTTCGTAGCGTCAGCCGGTTTTCTCCGAGGTCGATGACGGCGCTATACTCGCAAAGATAGTCCATTCCTAGGATAACATCTCTCGAGTAGTCTTGCAGAACGACGAGCTTGACAGGGGACGTCTCGCCGTGGATCTCGACGCGAGCAGTGCATCTCCCGACCCGTGTGATGAGGTGCCCTCCGGCGGTTCGTATTTGAGGTCCATTCCACGGCGTCGTGACTTTTCGAAGGCGGCGGGACAGCCTCCCACTCAAGACTGAGTAGTCTGCTCCGGTGTCCACGAGCGCTGATGCGTCGTGGCCGTCGATGATGACGTTTAGGTTATTGGACAACGTTGCAGGGGCGTCGTTTCGATCTCTGGTAGCGTTCGAGAGGGTGCCCTCCTACGTTCGTGGAGGATCTTGGCGTCGGTCGTCCTCGGCAACTCCACCTCCAGGGGTTGCCGTGCCTAGTTTCCCCGGCGAGGAGCGAGGGGTGACAGGCTTTCACGTCGGGGTCGGTGCATCGGCGAAGCTGGACTTCGTGGCGACGGCGATCGGAACTCTCGGCGGGACGCACGCTCGGGGGACTGAGGTCGTCGCAGGTACTCGTCGTTCTTCCGAGGTCGTTCACCATAACGGGGGCGCGGGTCGTTCGGGTGGAATCCGCGCAGCCCGAGTCGTCGGTATGGGCATCGGCGGTACACGTGGTCAGCTTCCCCGCAGTGGTCACACAGCGGGCGTTGGTCGGCCGTCCTCCAGACGTCAGTCTTCCTCGGTGCAGGTCGCTCTGGTGAACGTGCGCCTGATCTTCCTGTCGTCGGGGGTACTGCGGCGCTGGGGCGTCTCTTCGGGGCGGCGCCGTGGCTTGGCGGGAAGCTTGCGGCGGTCGTCGGGCCATGGCGGCGTAGCTCAACATCGGTTCCTCCGGTGCCACCGTGGTGACGGGAACCTCCGGTTGGAGCGCCCGATGCATTCCTTCTCGGACAGCCTCGGCGATGGAAATATTTGGCGGACGGCCGGTGGTTGGCAGCAACCTTCGCAGTTCCTCCCGGACGACCTCCCGGATAATCTCGCGGATGTCCGTACCAGGCGCGTTTTCGCCGCTAAGCAGCGCGGTTGCAGTGACGCTTGGCTGCCGCTGATAGTGGGAAGCGCGCGCTTGGAGGGCGCGCTCGATGTTTGTCGCCTCGGTGACGAAGGCGTCGACGGTTGCCGGCGGGTTTTGGACGAGGTTTTCGAAGATGTCGTCTCTCACGCCGCGCATGAGGATTCGCAGCTTCTTCTCTTCAGTAGCCCGAGGGTCGGCGTGGGCGCTCAGGCGCAGAACGTCCTCTACGAAGCCGGTGACGCTCTCGTTGGAGCCCTGGGTCCTGGTTCGCAGTAGGTCTTCGGCTCTCTCTCGGCGGTGGTGTTTGACGAATGTAGCCTTCAGATTGGTCTTGAAAACGTCCCACGACGTCAAAGAGGACTCATGGTTCTCGTACTTCTGCTTGGCGGTCCCCTCAAGCGAAAAGTAGACATTGTGCAGGCGCTGCTCGTAAGTCCAGCCATTGTGGCGGGCAATGCGTTCATACTGGTCAATCCAGTCTTCGACGTCTTCGTGCAGTTCACCGTGGAAGGGTGCAGCCGTCCGCGGTGCGACGGGGATGTAGATGACGGGAGAAGCGGCGGGGGCTTGCGACTGGTTGACCATCGTCGTCTTCTTCGGCTTGGGTTTGTCCAGCAGCAAACCGTACTCAGGATCCTCTTCCTTGGTGCGGCGGCTGGTCCGAGTTTCAGGTTCCGCGGTGAGTGGTCTTCTCACCGAGCCGGGAATCGGACTTACACTGCGGGCCCTTGGAGGGGAGCTTTGCACTGGCATGCGGTACCCCGCACCTCCACCAAAATGTCACGGGTGGTGACCAAAAAAACAATAAAGAAACAGAAAGAAATAAACGTTTAATGTGGCGAACTTGTGCCAAAAATAAAAGGGGTACAAAAGAAAACAGGAGAGCGTCGCGGGCGTCGATGTCGGCGAAACCGCAGGATCGAGCGCAGGGGCGAGACTGACTCGACAAGGTCGCGAGCGGCGTCTTATCTAGAGTGAGTCACTATCTCGAAGATTAGGCGGAGAAGGTTCGAGCGTAGCGCGCTCGGAGCGAGAATGAACACGCACTTTCTAGAACAACATAAGCAGGGATAAACGACGGAAGTTATGTCCGGAGCAGAATAAACGAGAAGTTCTAGAAGTCCGTGACCCTGCGCGCGGCAATATTATTTTTGTCTCCGGACTTGTATAAGATAGACACCTTAGGTATCTGCATACCTTTAGAAAAAACACCAGTCGAGAGCGACGAATTAAAGATATGTGTAAGACAAGGCGAGATAATGTCAAGCACGTATTTTATTGGCTGCACCTGCATTCCATTAAAATTGGTACATTTACTGTTTTTGAGGTTCGGAAATGCCGAGCTTACCTCGCTCTCGACATTTGACATTTTTCGCATGAGGCGAGCCGCGTGTAGGCCTTGCAGAAACACTCATCGGCCTGGTGATTTCAGACAAGCTCCTGATCTTTGCAAAGAAGTCGCCGCGGTGGCTCCACCACATCTGCATAATAAGGAAGAAAATGGGAATAATATCCGATTAGTCCGAGAAAGGAACGCAATTCAACCGAGTCATTGGTACTCGTGCATTGAGGATTGCCACCCCTTTTGACTTGAGTGGTGCAAGCCCCCTTGCACTGACCTGGTGGCCCAAAAATGAAAGCTCTTTACACCAAAGAGGCACTTCTTGTTTTGCTGAAGGCCCGGATTGGCGGTCCGTCGCAGCACCTCACGCAAGTGACGAATGTGTTCTTCCTTAGTCTTCCCAAAGACAATGATATCATCGATGTAGAAAAGCGCGCCGTTGCAACCCTTCAGAATAGTCTGCGTCATCCCCTGAAACGCACGGGCGCCGATGCCAGTCGGAAGCAGACGTGGCGAAACCGGAGCAACCCTTCATGCGTAACAAACGTCGTGATCGGTCGGCTATCTTCTGCCAATTCTACATGGTGATAGGCGGATGCGAGGTCCAGTTTGGAAAACCATGCTGACCCACTGTGAGCGTGCAGAAGTTCCTCAGTGTGAGGAAAAATAATTCTGTCGACGGTGCCCGACGCAAACCGCTGGCGACTGCTTGATTTTCCACGCTTCTTCGACCACGGAAGGGTTCTCTTCTACACGGTTCGTAAGCCTTCACTCCGTGCAGGTGCGTTTATCCGAGAAGCACCGATGGCTTTCTTCACAATTCTGTTCCTATCAATGGTTACCTGCGCACTAGGCTTCTGTCTCATCAACTACTGCTCGGGAAGGGGGCTCGTCAATGGCATCCAAGACGTGGTGTTCGTTCTAGTCTCAACGGCGATGCTCTTCTCGTACCCCGTACCGGAACGATTCCAACGCGTTCTGGCTGGACGCATCGTGCTCTTCTGCTGGATGGCTGGCGGATTCTCGCTTGCCGTCTACTTCCAGAGCCTGTTGACGTCCAGCCTGAGTTCCGGATATGTCTGGGAAGCAGACGACACCATAGAGAAGCTCTATTCCAGGCTCGCATCTGGGAAAGTGCTACCGTGTGTGTTAAAGGGCTCCTACTACGATCGCCTTCTGCGGCAGTCAGACGACAAGCAGGGAATCCTCGGTGCCATGGCGGCCGCTCGCAGACGATCGTCCAACAAAGCTTCGACCGTGAGCGACACAACCGAGGATTGCATGGAGAAGGTTCTCGGAGGTAGTCACGTGTTCATCTCGCATGAGAGGCACCAATGCTTTATAGCAAAACACGGCAACAGGCTGACTTCTGGCAAGGACACAATCCACGGGTGGTACGTTAGCACCCCGGTGCGAAAGGACTTGCCGCTGAGAAATTCTTACGGCCAGCTGGTGGCGAGAATGTTCGAGACTGGTTTGCTACCCAACAGAATGAGCCTCCGCTATTGGAACTGTTCTCGTATTAGGGATATGCAAGTCCCCCTGCCGCCCTTTGATGCCACACAGTTTCGCAGGGTTTACTACTTATGTTGGGGAGCGGCTACGATTGTTTTTGTAATAGATTTAATGATTTTTCGCATGTTTCAAAATAATATAAACACCATTCCTTGTTGCCATCTCAGCTAGGCGTGGCGCAGCGAGAGCAGCGCCAACAGGGATGAGTATTGTGTAGCAATGATTAAATATAGGTGCCCTCGATAACATTCTATTTGCTTGAATTGCATAAAAAATTAAAATGTCCTACTTGGGAGTGTCATCTTTTTTATTTCTTTTTTTTATTTTTAATGTTGAATAAGGTGGCCGGTTTTTGTAACTATGTATTCTATGCATTATCCAATTGCACATGTTCTGAAGGAAAAACATTACACCTAGCGCTTTGTGCTGTTTCACTATTTCAATGTGGTCGGTACCGATTTTTTGATATAACCCTTGTAACGTGCTTATTTACAGGTCGAAAAACAATTGCTTTAGATTTTGCACTGTTCGAAGCAGACAGAAATACACTCGAATCGTCTGCATACATGGGAAAACGTGATTGGTTGCAAATATTGACTAGATCGTTTACATATACATTGAACAACAAAGGACTGAATATATGTTGCCTGGGGCACACCAAACTTCAAGACTTGCAAACGAGAAACATGATCATTCGGTGAGACGAATTGGTTACCATGTTCTAAATATAAGCGAATAAGTATCAAAGGCATGCTACGTGTACCATAACATTGAAGTTTACTAAGGAGCGTTGAATGGTTGAGACAGGCGAACACTTTGCAAAGCCCAGCTGTTCACCAGCTGTTCACTATCTATAATATGTCATATTATTTCTTTTTGCGATTTCAAAGCGCATTCGGTTGACTTTTCCTTGTGAAATCCGAACTGAACGTCAGTTAGCACTGAATGCTAGGTAAATAATTTGCCTAAACGATGGAATATAATTTACCCAGCACTTCTGAAAATATTGGGAAAGCAGAGATGGCTCTATAATTTGTAACTAAATGTTTGTCTTCACACTTGTGCAGAACTGAAAGCTTCGCGAGTTTCATGCTATATAGAAATTTGGCACTCGAAAGTGATAAGTGAAATATATATACAGGATGTATTTTTTTTTAGCTGCACCAAATTTAAAAAAAAAGGGGGAACGTGAGATAGAGTAATTTGAGCCCTGGGGAAGTGTTAGTGGCCATGGCGGCCTCTAGAAAAATGATGAAATTAGGTAATTAGTTAGCTAATTTACTAAAATGTTTTAATTAACTTTTTTAATTTTTCACTTGAGGGCGCATAATGTATTTAGACGATTGAAGATCGGCCACGGTATGGTCTAGCCGTTTCGTCAAATATCAATAAAAAAATTCCTAGTAGGCGCTACGGGGTCGAGAAATATAACTTTTTTTAAGTGGTGTCAAATCGAAACTAAACAGGAAAGAGTGCGGGTAAAGTTATCGCTCCACCCTTCCGGGCAGGCGATTCGTCATTATCGCGGCCGGCTCGCCTAAGCAAGTGGAACCGGCCGTGATAATGACGAATCCCATGCCCGGAAAGGCGGAGCGATAACTCTACCGGCGCTCTTTCCTGTTTAGTTTCGGTTTGACACCATTTACCAAAGTGACATTTCTCGACCCCGAAGCGCCTACTAGGAATTTTCTTAATCCAAAATGGTCGACACGGCTAGACCATACTGTGGCCGATCTTCAATCCTGTATATGCATTAAAGGTGCCCTCCGGAGCTTTCTGCGATCGTCTGTTTATGTTGTTAAATTGCGTAGTAGGTGCAAGTTAATATGTATACAAAGTTTTAGAGTACAAAACCGTTTATTAAGTAAATGGCAGTAGAAATATATCGTTACTATTTCCTCTTGAAAGACAATCGCCCATTCCCTGGCCATCGCTAAAACTTGACCAATGGAAATGCTGCATCTCGCGGTGAATGCGAACGTTATTATTGCAATACTTTTTAAGCTTGTTGTAAATTAGAGTTTGAGAAAAACGTAAACTGATTGTGGTGCGGGAAACATAGTTCGCAATTATCGTTCCAAAGCCAGCGAACTATGTTTTCTCCCCGCAAGCGTGTTGCAAGGGGGTGATGCGTCGGCGCGTCGGGTCGTCTGCTTCCCGGGGCGTGTGCAAGCGTGCGTTTGCGACACACGTGTTCCTTCTTCCCGTGGATCCCTATTCCGAAGCCAGCTTTGCGATCCTTCCACGTGAATGAGTCAAACTTTTCCTTATCATCTGTGGAATGCGACTGCGTATTGCAGTAGTTTCTTTTATCCATTGAGTGAGCGATTTCCCTGAAATGCCGAACGTTTGTTTCGTCAAGACGTGCCGCCATCAAACTGGGAAGAACGTTCGCAAGGGCTTGCGATTCTTCTCTTTGCCGGAGAAAGAACCACGAAGGACTGCGTGGTTACGCTGCGCCGGGCGAGGGCACGACATCGAGAACCTGCCTCTCATTCCCCGTTTTTGTGCCGAACATTTCGAGCCGACTGCTTTCCGAAAGGACGACCTGCGTCGTTCACGTCTTCGATCAGATGCTGTGCCGACGCTTCTGCTTCCCGTCGCCGATGAGACCGACGATCCTCCCCCAAAGCGCCAAAAAGTCGTGGTGAGTTTTTCGATGGCTCAAATATTTTTGGGAGTGTCACGAACATGGCATTCTGCGTTGCGCAGTGCGGCTGCTTCTGGTATCTATATTCTGAACTAAGAACTGAGGACGCATTTGTGTAACATGGGAATCCACATGGCATTCGTCAAGTCGATCAGTGGTGCCTAATGTTCCGGACTAGCGGTTCGAGAGCTTATCGCGCGAATGGTGCGGTGCATGGGGTTCTTCATTTTCGGGTTTTATATTTTTCAAAAATCGGGGGGTGAAAATCGGGCGCTATTTTTCGGGCGATAATCGGGAAGAAATCGAGTTTTTCCAGAAACCATTCCGAAATTCGGATTTTTTTTCGGGATTTCTTTATCAATTACAAGTACGTGCAATGTGTTAATTACATGAATAAAAGTAAACAAAATATATTATATAGGCATAGGATATGTTTCTACCTTCTGATCGGCTCTGAACTGAATCTTTGCGGAGGTCACGCAAATCGAAGAAAATTGTAACCATCAACGGATGACCAAGGAAACACCGTTTAAACAGATCCAGAATGGTTCATATTTTCTATCAAGTCAGGTGATTTCAACACTGCTTTTCGGGGAGAAATCGGGTTTAACCCGATTTTCATCAGAACTATTCGGGGGAGAAAAATTAGGTATTATCGGGTTTTACCCGAAAACGAAGAACCCTATCAGTGCATGCACCACCAGGATCGAACTCATTTGTAAAAAGAAAACACGAACAAATGAGATAAGAGGACACAGTCATAAATCGCCTGTAATGGTACCTCCATCACCACCCCCCTCTGCTATTGACCCACCCGAAGTCAATAAATGTTTTCCCAGCTTGTTTACAGAGAGGAACCCTTTCGTATCAGCTTAGAAAAGTTCCAAGCGTCCGTGACTACTAACAAGCAGGTTTTCTTTTATATCTACTCTTGTGAGCAAACTCAGTTTTTTTTCTTCTCACAATCCTGCACCCACGATTGCGTGCAAACCCGCGTTTGCAAATTTGTATGCACATAGCAAATGCACGCCATGATTTTGTTGCTTGGTGGCACTTCTGGACGTTGAGAACTCATGGCAGTTGCTGTATGTTTCCCACTTGCGGCTATAAGTGCTCGCTGGTTGCATTTCCTTCAGTGGTTGGTAAATACATGTGAATCTGCAGCTTTACATATGTATGTAATGTGACATCATATCGCGACATGGACATTTATTGTTGCTGAGCTAGAGACTGAAAATATAGATGGTAATGTAAGTTATAAAAACAAATATAAAGAGTGAGGCATCCCTTAGATTTGTATTACAGTGAGAGCTTTGGTTGAGTGCATGAAATTCTAAGCTATGGAAAGGCTACAAAACAATTCATGGATGTTTGCCATCAGCTAAAAAACAAGGCATCATGGATGTTTGCCGCGGTGACGGCATTGTGTGGAGTGCTCGAGTTGCACCCTTCAACCTTAAAAATATGAAATGTGTAATAAACAGTGCCCTTTGCAGACCCAGGCCTCGGAAACTGGACTGCCTGCACACTACGAGGCAGAAATGACCCTCAGGGACTGTACTGCTGAGACAAACATCCCTGCAGTGGTGCCACCTGTCCCTGTCGCAGACGTGCCTGCACAGTCGCATCCACCTGAGTTTGCCTTCTCCACTTGTAGCAGTGGGGTGCCATATGAATGCACATCTCCTGTTCCCAGCAACATGCCAGACTCTGACGGAACCTACTCTCCGTCTCACAGCGAGGATTACGAGGTAAGTTGTGCATATAAACACATAGAATCTGTAAAGAATGCTTCACATGATCCCATTTCAGAATCGAGCATGGTGCATCAGCTCCACCACCACCACCAGAAGAAGAGCGCCAGTTTCTGGTGTTCGAGAGCTGCCTAAGGGAGCTTTTCAAAACGTGCCAAGAGTGCTCAAGACTGTGCCAAACAACGATCGAAACTACCGGCACACTGATCACAGTCTACAGCATCTGCCCTGTGGAGCACGTGCGCACATGGAAAAGCCAGCCCATCGTCAACGGCAGACCAGCAGGGAACATACTGCTGACCAGCCACCTGGTCTTCTCTGGGGTGAAGATTGCCCCTACGCTGCGGATGCTGCGCCATATGAACGTGCAGGTAATCTCCAACTCGAGCTTCTACGAGCATCGGAAGGCCTTCGCTCTACCTGCAATCCACAAGGTGAGCAATATTCCGGAACACTGCTGCTGCATTTTTTTCCCATATACCCAATTTTCGAATGAGGTACAAAACTGGAGCCCCAGTCACACTTCGGTTAAATGAATAAATATCTTCTTGTAGTATGCCACTTCAATGGTATAGTGCTAAGAGATAAAATTTTATACATCAAGTTACATATGTGCCATGGGCTACTAAATCCACAATACTTTAATTTATTTCTGCCATGTGTAGTATCCTGGGGTAGTTCCCTGTTTGGCATTGGGTTGAGTGAGTCAGGTTCCTTGTGAGAGTCAAGAGACAGAGGGTGGTTGTTAGAATGGAAAAGGGTAGGGCAGCGTCGAGGTAACGGGCGGCCTGCTGCCTCTTTTATGAAATACACAAACATAAAAACACAAATCACAACCTAGCACAATCTAAGTCACATTCAAACTCGCTGCATTGTGCTTTCTTTTTTCTTTCACTCAGTCATTCATTCGACAACACTACACTATGCATACATAAACAGATGGGACTATTGTAGTATGCTCCATGCCTTTCTAAAGCAATATTTATCTGCATGAACAGGTCTGACTGCAAGAGCAACAGGAACTTCTCAACGAGTTGCAGAACAAAGAGGTGGACATCTCTGCTGACGGGAGATTTGACTCCCTGGGTTCTGTGCCAAGTACCTGACGTACACAGTCCATGTCGAGCAAATCAACAAGATTCTACACTCTGTCCAGGTCCAGCTAAAAGAGGCAAGTAGTCAGATTTACGTGAACCAGTTGCAACAACCTCATAATCTTTCTCTTGTGTTATGTCATCAGTTACTTCCCTGCTATGCACTATTTTGGTAAAATATTCATTTCACACTTTTTTTTAGTCTGAACAGGCCATGGCCAGTGTCAACATGAAGAAGGAGGGCCTCCTCAAGCAGCTGCAATTCTTCAAGGAGAAAGGTATGTTCATGCATAGTTCGTGTATATCACTACTCGGCGGCCTTTCAGGCACTCTGTTCAAATTGGCATAATCACTTATTCTTTTGCTATCTTCCGAAACCTAATGGTGCAAGTATCAAGATCCGAACGTTGGTGACTGACCCTCACCCTGCCACACGAAAGCACATGAAGACGCACGAACCCGGGATTGACCACTTCTTTGACATATGGCACATCTCCAAAAGTAAGCAATCCTAACAGGCCATACGTGTAGCTTTTATTTTCCAGCGATCACGCTGCAGGTTTCCCTGACACGACTCTGAATTTTAGGTGTGAAAAAGAAGCTGACAGCAGCAAGCAAACGGGCTGGATGCCAAGACCTGCAAATCTGGATCCAGACAACTACAAACCATATGTACTGGTCAGCGAGGGCTGCAGGAGGCGAAAAGAAACTGCTCATCGACATCTGGCTCAGCATGCACAACCATGTCATCAACAAACACTCGGGGCACGAAGGAACATATGGAAGGTGCCTCCATGGTGACGTACCAGAGGCAACACGACCATGGATGGATCCCAGTATGTTTTTGTTCTTCCAAATGAAGGTGGTTTTTCTAAAACATGTATCATCCTCAGACTCGCAGGCCTACAACCAATTCAAGAGCATCACTGGCAACAAACTGCTCCTGAAGGACCTTGCACAGATGTCTCCACATGGCCAGACATATGCTTTGGAGGCGTTCCACCGCGTCCTGATAGACTTCGCCCCGAAGTCCCAGGCTTTCAGCCCAGAAGGCATGCTTGCAAAGTAAGTCAACCAATTTACAATCACATTTCCTTCGTTTGGACACTTTCATCCAGTCCATTGGTTACAATGCGACAAACCTGACAGTCTCTTCCTAATGATCAGATAATGGAATTGGATTGATGCCAGAATAACCACTCTTTGTAAGTGGCACACTTTACCATCACTGAAATGTAACCATCTTGCAGGACTCGACTTGCAATCCTCCATTTCAACGAAAACTCAAACCGCTGCCAAGCCGTCACACGAGAGGGCAAGCCACGTTGGTCGGTCGTAACATCAAAAGCACGAAAGGGCCACCACACAGCACGACCAGAGATTACGGATCCCACTTACAGTGAGTATAACACTAACTGCAGTGTGAATGCCTTGTCCAGAGAGCCTAGGAATGTTATCATGCAAAGGTTTAAAATTCTAGAGTATGTTGGAAAGCTCATCAAGGAGGCAATGGAGAGCAGCAAACAGTGGCGGTCCCTGGCTGCTGCATCGAAGGCCAACACCGTCGTCTTCCCGGCACCGATGACTGCGGCCTACACAAGGCCTCCAAAAGAGGAACTCGTGGCAGCACGAATGTCCAGGTTCGGCCAGAGCCCCCAGTAACAACATCAAATCCCTGGTCGGGACTTCCATGCTGCCGCAGGTAAGCACACAGGACCTTGGTCCTAATCAGGGTGTAAGCTAAGCAGGTGGGGAAACGGCCCATAGAAGCCTACCGCAGCGCCGTGACCGGATTGTGTACTCGTCTGCTTGCGGGTACCCCCGACTTGCAACAGATGGCGCTGCGGCGAGAGGAAAAAAATCGGAATCGGATTTGCATGGAACTTTATGGGAGAGTGCGCAAAATAAAGAGAGAGCACGACAGTCTTTATTGAAAATCCACGAGAAACCATCTCCGGCAGTTTAGCCAGTCGCCACCCGTCGCCCACCTGGAGTGAGAGTTTGCGGTGCTCCACATCGATGGCGCCACAGAAAAAGAGAAAACCGAGGGGTACACAATCCGGTCGCTCATTTGGCTCTCGTTTCCCCACCTGTCTATCTTACACCCTGGTCCTAATACAGCCTTGCATGGTAAGCAACCGCTTTGTTTTGCAGGACGTACGGCGAATGCAAGCAGACAGACCCAAGAGAAAACAGCCGAGCTGCAAAATGGATCACCATTTTCCGTTAGGACACCCTGACCGACAGTAAGGAGGACATTACCTCTGTCCGCAATCATTTTTCACAGAAATGCAGATCTCTCCTCATGAGAATGTTCCATTTTAGGACCTAATGAAGCTGGTCATGCATGCCTATCTCAAAAGAAGGCAAGTAACTTTAGCCGGTGGCAATGTCGGAGTCACAGAAAAGTCACAAAACAGCGAGATTCAAGGCTACAGCTCAACTTGTGGTGAGGACGACACTAACTTCAGTGTGAACGCCCATCTAGCCCAACTTGGAATGTCTAGGAATGTAATTATGCAACAGTCTGAATTTTCACTGTAGGTTGGAAAGTCTGTCAACGAGGGTGACAGCAGCAGGCAGCAAAGACCTGGTTGGATCTTTCATGCTGCCAGTGGTAAGCACACAGGAGCCTCGTCCTAATGAAAACTACCATGGTAGGCAACCGCTTTGTTTTGCAGGACGTACGGCGAATGCAAGCAGACAGACCCAAGAGAAAACAGCCGAGCTGCAAAATGGATCACCATTTTCCGTTAGGACACCCTGACCGACAGTAAGGAGGACATTAGCTCTGTCCGCAATCATTTTTCACAGAAATACAGATCTCTCCTCATGAGAATGTTCCATTTTAGGGCCTAATCAAGCTGGTCATGGCATGCCTATCTCAAAAGAAGGCAAGGAACTTTAGGCGGTGGCAATGTCGGAGTCACAGAAAAGTCACAAAACAGCGAGATTCAAGGCTACAGCTCAACTTGCGGTGAGGACGACACTAACTTCAGTGTGAACGCCCATCTAGCCCAACTTGGAATGTCTAGGAATGTAATTATGCAACAGTCTGAATTTTCACTGTAGGTTGGAAAGTCTGTCAACGAGGTGGACAGCAGCAGGCAGCAAAGACCTGGTTGGATCTTTCATGCTGCCAGTGGTAAGCACACAGGAGCCTCGTCCTAATGAAAACTACCATGGTAGGCAACCGCTTTGTTTTGCAGGACGTACGGCGAATGCAAGCAGACAGACCCAAGAGAAAACAGCCGAGCTGCAAAATGGATCACCATTTTACGTTAGGACACCCTGACCGACAGTAAGGAGGACATTAGCTCTGTCCGCAATCATTTTTCACAGAAATACAGATCTCTCCACATGAGAATGTTCCATTTTAGGGCCTAATCAAGCTGGTCATGGCGTGCCTATCTCAAAAGAGGGCAAGTAACTTTAGCCGGTGGAAATTGCGGAGTCACAGAAAAGTCACAAAACAGCGAGATTCAAGGCTACAGCTCAACTTGCGGTGAGGACGACACTAACTTCAGTGTGAACGCCCATCTAGCCCAACTTGGAATCTCTAGGAATGTAATTATGCAACAGTCTGAATTTTCACTGTAGTTTGGAAAGTCTGTCAACGAGGCGGACAGCAGCAGGCAGCAAAGACCTGGTTGGATCTTTCATGCTGCCAGTGGTAAGCACAAAGAAGCCTCGTCCTAATGAAAACTACCATGGTAGGCAACCGCTTTGTTTTGCAGGCCGTACGACGAATGCAAGCAGACAGACCCAAGAGAAAACAGCCGAGCTCCAAAATGGATCACCATTTTCCGTTAGGACACCCTGACCGACAGTAAGGAGGACATTAGCTCGGTCTGCAATCATTTGTCAAAGAAATGCAGATCTCCTCTATTGATAATGCTTGATTTTAGGGCCACGATGAAGAGTAATGGAGAGATGCAAGCATTGGCACCTGCCCTCTCAAGCCGGATTTTTCAAGCCCAGCATGGTGCACCTCTATTGTTCGCACATCAGTGCCAACAGTAGAGGTATTAGGAGATGAGGACAGGCCAGTGCTATAATTCTTCCCAGTCCATTAGTTGTAATTAGGGTTCTGCGTTCACAGATAAACTTGATAAACTCCAAAAAACACTAACCGTTAAAATTTTGCTGATTCAGATTCATTTGAAAAACTAAATTTTTCGGTCTGCCAGCTGTTATGAGCTCCACCAGTCTTTATATTTCCCGGAATCTTCGAACAATTTTTGCAATTCTCCTCTTATTGCAGTGTCAACTTCCATTGCCGTGTAGCCCCTTTTAATAAAAATGAGGTAGGCCCTCTACGAAAGTAGATGAATACGGCTCTCATATGAAAATACTGCTTTACTAAATTCACAAACTGCTGTTTTCTACCTTTCATTTGCCTCATCGAAAATGCCGAAAGACTCCGAACTTTGCGTACATAAATGGAAGCTCCGAATTGATGGTTCCAAAAAAAAAAAAGAAAACACCCTCTAATTTTGCTAAAAAATTAAATTCAAGAACGCAGGATCCTAGCTATAATTTGTGCAAGCTTTCAAGATCGAGGAAATCGGTGACCGTATTGTCACATTCATTGTGGGCACACCACAATGAAGGCGGATCAAGTGCTATTTTGAATAGCATGTAGTTCTGCACCAGAGATCCCATCCCCAGTTC
This sequence comes from Ixodes scapularis, assembly GCF_016920785.2. Classification (NCBI taxonomy): domain Eukaryota; kingdom Metazoa; phylum Arthropoda; class Arachnida; order Ixodida; family Ixodidae; genus Ixodes; species Ixodes scapularis. Next base: position 33,038 of record NW_024610034.1, on the reverse strand, counting down.
ACTAGCTTAGCCCATCGCAGCAGTTTTAGAAAATTGAAGCATTTTTGGAACCCAACCGACACTTTTCCGAAGACTGCAACACAATGCCTTATCCATCTTTCTTTTCATGCGCTGATGAGCGGACATGCTGTGGAGACTGCACCGTGGCGGGGCAGCCCGCCCGTGTTTCCAATAAATGGGGTTTTCATCCAGGAGGTAGGCTGGTAATGCAGCAATAACATAAGTGGGGTGGTTGCATATAACACTGGAAATATTAACAGAAGTTTTTTATGGCGATTTAAAAACAGTGCTGCATTTTCCAGTCTACACCACGGTTTTCCCCCCGTCTGTAACATTTGTCTTCTGTCATTATTGACCTGCTTGCAAATAAGTAAGGCACATTCGCTAACCTTACGCTTGAAATAAACTGCATTAATTTTCCAACAACTTGACTTCTCGGTACCAGAACCTGGAAGGTGTAGAAATTTGCATGACCAAAAGGAAATAATTTCATAATTGAAAACAAGTGATGCCGATGGTAGTACCAATTTTGTGATCCCCTGGATGATTTCTGCATTGTGAGGTCAATACATGGGTCGATGTAACTAGAATACTGCACTATGCCTAACTAAAAGCCCGACCGAAATTGTGCAATTTCCTCAAAGTATTTGCATGATGTGAGGGTATACTTGCCAATTATAACGACAATATAAACTAACAATCGTAGTATTCACTGAAATATATAAGCAGATCCTATTTATCACCGGGAGGAAAAATCCAGGGTAACTGGGCTGTGGAGGCATAGCATATTCCATGCAGGGGATCTATTGTGCATGCTCAAAAAGCATTCCACAGCCAAGTAAAAAAAGGATTTCGCAGAAGGCTTGGACTGGAAAAGTCTATACTAGAGCACATGTTGAGAGTACAGTAATCAAGTGTAGGTTGGCAATGAATTCTAAATAAAAAAAGTAAAACAATTTACAGCATGCCTATAGTCGGTGACAGGTCAAGAACGAAGTGGAAGCTCCTCCCACCTCTTTCCACTTTAGTAGAGCGAATGCTGGAGAGGAGGGGACCTCCTCTCCGTCGATCGCTGCACTGAAGTGGAAAGGTGTGGGAGGAGCTTCCGCTTCGTTCTTGACCTGTCACCGACTATAGTCACCCAAGCAGAACGTCATTTGTTTGTCATGTTAGCCACGTCGTCATCCAAACCCTCGGAACAATCGACCACGTCCCTCTGAAAACTGCAGCAATCGCAATTCGCCTTTCTTCGCCTCATCGCACCGGCACGCTCAGACGGCTGATGTAGGGGAGCATCTTGTAGCTTCATGCAGTCAGATTTTTCCAGGTTATATGCAGTTTGCCCATTTGAAAGAACAGATCCAGAAGAAAGTAGAAGTACACTGCGCAACACTGTTAGCGCGAACATGACATCGGTGCTTTTTCTATCTTTACTTTAAAATGATATTAGTGGGTGCCAAATTCTACTGCTTAGGTTAGTGTTCCAAATGAGCACTTCTCACGCCCTAGTAGTTTTGATGACAGCCTTTGGATTCTAGAAGAAAAATGAAGCAATCCGGGCGTGAGACTCAAATCAAATTTGGGGGTTTTACGTGCCAAACCAACGACGGGCATCTGGCACGCCCCAGCGGAGGACCGAGGATTAATTTCGACCACCTGGGGATCTTTTGACGTGCAACCGAAAGCTCGATTACCAAGGTGCCTTCTCCGCAATAAACCTCCATCAGATTGCAGGCACCTCGGCCGGGATTCGAACCCGCCACATGGGGATCCGTAGGCCGGCACTCTCGCCTCGGAGCCACCGAAGTGGCTTCCGTCGTGTGACTGAATGCGACGTAGGTGCACTGGCTTTGGTTTGACTACGATCATGTGATCATAGTTATGGTCACATGATATCGTAGATAATAGGTAACGTGATTTAGAGGATTCCGTTCATGGCTACGAGTGACTTCACACACATGCAGGGAGGGTGAAGAGACAAGGGAAGGGGGTTGCGTGGTCTCTAGGTCAACACAATTTATTCTGCATCCCTGTAGCCCGCATACACGTCAACAGGGTACCTGTCCCTGATTGTCTTGACCACACAGGATGGCAGGGGCCACCTATTCTTCTTTCCCAAGCGGCTCCACAGCCACAGGGCACACTGCCTGTAGGCTGCAAATCTGTAGTGCCTGGAACAATGACAGAGATTGGATGTAAGAAGCAAAGCCTATCACTCTGTTGGCAAATTCTACACTTGTTTCCATTTCTCTAGGCATGTAATCATACTCTGCTTTTCTGTTACGTCCACTCCAGCTATCACATAGCAGAATCCCTATTTGGCAGTCCATGTCGGATGGGCTAGACATGGAAGCCAAATTGAAGTGAACTGCTGTAGATTCATTCTAAATGCTCCAGAGTTAAAAAAAACAACAAAAAAAAACTATAGGCCTTCGTTCTCCCAACGCACCTCCAACTCCAATCGACACAACAACCAGTATACTCCGGAATTAACAAGGAAGGAATATCTGTTGCGTGGTCATGATACATAAAATAAGTTCACAGGGTCCCAGTTCATAATTGTAGATAATATCTGTCATTGGTGTTGGTGACGAATATTGCATCACTGTCTTTTGGGAAGGACACATGAAAATTATGTGCACTGGCCAGAGGGAATGGGAGCCATTCATCCAGAACAGTGGAAAGCTCCCCATATGATGTTGTTTAATTTGGGACAAAACAGTGCAGTTCGTAAGCCTGTGAAGTAGTGGTGTGCAAATATTGGTTCGAATCAAATAGTGCACTGTCGTTTCTAGCATCAACAGCGCAAAAAGAGCCGGTTGCATCGGCTTCCCTTTGCAGCGCGAAGGTTATGGCAAACATTGTACTATTCGATTTGAACCAATATTCGCACACACCTCCTGCAAAGGTTTCCTGCACACAAGTGCCAGGGAATGTGAACTCATCAGAGAACGTCCCAATTTTATATTGTCTAAAGTGCTGTGGCACTGCCGAAGCTTGGCATTGGTACTGGTGATTAGGGATTTGAGAATAGCAGCCTGGCCATGAGTGTTCTATGAAGCTCGCAAAGAACAGTTTTGGTGAAAACATACGAGCTGAAGTGCTCATGCAATACTGGAGTGGCTCCAGCAGTTGTGATTTTATGTCTCTCCGACACAATCCGTGTCAATATCCGAACATGTCATTCTGACAGCTCCCATTTGCCATTACAGCGGCTACCACCCCCATGTGTTTATTGGTCCTGAATACCTTAGGGCTCAGGGCACCGCAATCATTTGCTATTTGGTCATATACGCATCTGCAAGACACATATATCAACATTTTTTCCCGTTTTAGACTGCGATATGTCTTCCATTATGCTGTGTTGATTTAGAGGTGACACTACTATCATCAGAGTAGTGGGGATACATATGAGCCCCCCCAGGCCTCCCCATTCTTGCGCGAGAAACTTTGAATTTCAGTGTTTATTTCAATGAATAGTGTTGTTAGAAAAATATTTTAACGAAAAATGATGCGATACTGTTTGGTGACCTATTCCAATCTCGAATCCTTTCTGTCATACTCACCTATGTGGGCACTGCAACATCATCTGTTAAAAAAAAAAGCATGGATCTCGACGACGACAGCCTGCTTCTGAATAAGCTGTCCAGACATGGCACTCCTAAAAAACTATCCCAGGATAGCGTGCAAAGAATGCCACACCAGCGGTGCAAGTGTTGTGGGCACCACAAGGAACATGTCGAGATGATCATCCACCGGCTTCAGGGTGTCTGGCATCTGCATCCAAAAATAGTGTAAATCAAGACCCAGACGCCCAATAATTATCACCCCACCTTGAGATTTTGGCTTTTCAACTAGATCTCGGGATTAAGGGATCGAAGCTAGGAAGGATTGGAGGGCAGGACGCCTTGACGTGTCTCTGACTGGGGTGTTTACTGCCCTATACCTCCCATGGATCAAAAGCCGTCCCAAAGTGGCAACAAAATATGTTACGGGAGCCAAAGTGTCATGCTATCAGATGCCGGAAAAGTTACGACAGAGAAAACGAGCAGATGCAAGTGTGGCTGTTGTCGTGGCGTCCCACCTTGTGACAATCAAGTGAGCACAAACTATTGTGCAGCTCTTGGCACAACAAACTAGGCAGCTGCCATACGCACATGGACTCTTCTGGCATTGCCAAAATTCTTGACGTGGCAGATTTTTATAAAAAAAAAGTAAGCAAACGTAAAACAACGCATTGCAAGCGTCCCGGCTGGTGCCTTTGTTGCAATCATGTTCACATGCACGTAAGGGCAACTTCGGCAGGCTTGCAGTTACACGTGCTTCGTCGCGCGGGCGGAGACAACGGCTGTTTGACCGAAACCGAAACCATGCCACTCCGCGCTCCGTCGCCAACTGCATGGTTCCCAAAATAGTATGCAAAATGTAACTGTCCAGCATACGACAATAAACAGTCCAGCGACTCGTGCTTGCCAGGCCGGCAGGCGAGGTACAGGCTAAACACACAGAAAAAAAGAACCTGAACGTATTGATGCAAGACGCTGCGAATCAAGGTCAAAAAAGTTCTTGGAGCACTTCGTGCAACGACTGAACTGGAGACAAACAAGCACGCTGTGCGGGTTCAGCGTGCAGACATTGCCTTCTTTGCTTTAGCTCACTTCTCTTCACCAACTTTCTTTCGCGGCAAATTTTTCACGTACCGGGGTCCCTCTCGAAAGAAATACCACTAGGAAAAACCTAAGTAATCAAAACTTCGCCAAGCAGTCATTGAGTTAGAGAGGGATTTTTATAGCAGCGTATGATTTAAACAAGAGCAGGAATGTCGATGCGTTTCAGTTTAGTAAGCGCCATATCTGCAGCGACGTGGGGACGGCAACACACGACGTCGCGCGAACGCTTCAGCTCAAAAAGTAACTCCCGCCGCGCAAAAACGTGGTTTTGTCTCACAGCATGACGGCATGTTTGGCACCCGATACACTAACGTCTAAGAGTCCGCACACGCCCGCGTCTACCGCTAATAAAAAAAAAAAGACGCGAGACGAGATTTGTGAGACGACGAGTGCACGAAACGCGAGACGTCGGGAAAAATCATGCAAGACCAAATAGACGATTAATACAGGGTACTTTGTGTCGGGTGGCGTCTTGTGCGACCTAGCTTACGCATGCGCAATTACGGTTCTCAGTTTCGTTTCGTTTTTGAAAGCTGACCAAAATTGCTTCTTTGGCGCAGGCTTGGCACAGATTAGCCATATTTCGGTGAAATGTAGCAGGATGTAGCAAAGTTAGCCCCTTGGTGCAGTTTGGCGCAATTGGCGCAGCAATCACATCACTGCGCTGTTCATAAGTGTGTCTCACTCACGCCTGGACAGATGCCTCCGAGTCATCAATGTCCGCAAAGACATCCTCGCGTGGCTTTCTGAATACGGAGGGCATTATGCTCATTGACTGCATGTAACCGGCCACCACCATCAACATCGCCCCGTATGCGGCTACCCTCAGGTGATTGCGCCATTCACGAGAAGCTGCCAGGGAAAGGGGCGGCAGGTACGCTCTTGCAGCATGACAATGCCCATCCTTACATTCACCGTACTCCCTCGGCCTAGCCCGCAGTGACCATCAGCCATTCAGCACCATGGAAAAAACACCTATGAGAACCCTATTTCATGGAAACTGGTGAACTCGAAGCGGCTGTCCAGGCGTGGGTGCGAAGCACTCCCATAGAGTGGTCCCGGAACGGAACGGAAAGGCTGCCACACCACTGGAACAAGTGCGTTCGTCTACAGGGGACTACGTTGAGGAGGTCGACACACCTACCGACCCCTAAGTGGACAATATCTGCGGAAAAATAAATCGTAAATCAGTATGGTACGCCCCCCATATGGCTGCACTGCCCTGACAATTATAGTTTTTGTTTTGGAGTGCATTTTTTGTTTTTTGGAGTGCATGGCCTGCAGTGGCATAGCCAGAAATTTGTTTCAGGGGGGTGTTTTATATTGCTGGTGTGTTTGTGTGTGTGTGGGGGGGGGGGAGGGGGGATACTTTGCATCGCTTGGTGAATGGAAGGTTTCTAGTTCGCATTGCCATTGCATTGTAAACGGTGCACGAACCAGAGCAATGAGCCTTCAATGACTGCCTTTTTGTGTAGTTTCTTGACCAAAAAGCGTGCAAACACCGTCTAAAGCCCCTTCTGACAATTTGGATACTGGAGTAAAGAATATGACTTTTGCCGATAGTGTTGGAATATAAGTCTCCACTTGCCTTCTAGAGGAAAGACTTAGTGGCATCCATGGACTCAACAGCAATCTGTGCCTATGTCATCGTTCTCAAGTTTTTGATTGTTTTGACCAGAGAACATTGCACTCGCTTGGGACACCCAAAAATTGAAAGGATGCATTATGGAAATGCCGAAAATAAGAAATGCTGAAAGAACAAACCGCCGAAATCTCAATTAGCCGAATCACCCGGTACCAAAGACCAAACAATTCCAAAATATTATGTTCGACACGAACCTACTGGGTTCTAGATTGAGAAAGTGGAAGAAACATTTGTTCTGCCAGAGGAATTCTTTGTTTGTTGAATATGATCTGATAGTTTGTGCGTATTTCCCAAAGAAAGCTAAGGATGTTGAGCTTGTCCCAGTTGCCCAAAGCGGCTGTCAGGCTCTCTTCTCACATGCTTTGCTTCTTGTGTGGTAGATGGCGAAGTTCTAATCTGATTTCTGCCTCGATGTCGTCTTCGAGCGCAGCTTGCACATTTTTCATGCTCCTAATTTGGCGGAAGACACTTCCATGATTCCAACACACTGGTGCAGCCAGCATCTGCCAATACCGTACCAAATATGGCGATTAAATATGTACGCATTCTCACCTTTCGGCGTTTTGCTGTTCGGCACCTTATTTTTCGACGTTTCAATGTTTGGCCTTTACATTTTGATTTTCGTCATTTCGATATCGGCCCCTGTTTTGATGGGCTTGAAGGTCACACGCAGAGACTAGACCAGGTAAAAGGACGAGTATGTCTGAGCTGAAGGTGCCAACTGTACTGTCGACGTTGACAGTGCACTTGAAGCAGTTGGTGTTTGTTTCTTCTCAAAAAGATTGCCCAGCATCAAATTAGCTGGCATAGCTAAGCTCATTTTTAAGAGAGCAACAAGGCATTGATGCACGCAAGATAAAGTAGGTGTATGCAGTTTTCTGAACTCTTAGCTTTGAGAAACAAAGTGACTGGAGCATCCTTCCCCAACACGGTTGCGAATTACTGCGTCAATATCATAACTTCGTGCTTATTTATTTGTTGCTTCGAAAGTGTTGTTCTGTAGTATAGTGCTGGTCCAGTCCATAAAGCTAGCAGGAAAGAATCTGGAAACAGTAATTCTTCGTTTTTCCGAACTTGGAAAAATGCAAAAGCTACGGCATCAGCAAGCCAATCAGGGCGTGTAAGAACAATGCATGTGACAACGTAATGTCTTAGTGTACTTTTCCTGTGGAATCTTGGCACGTGCTTAGCTCCGTCGCTCAGACTGGCCCACAAGGGCAGTAGCTTTCACCCTTTGTTGAGTTATGCTAAGACAGAAAAGCAAGGAAACTGCATGAGACGAATACAATCTCGGGAGTGAGTTAATCTTCGCCTCTCGTTGACAAAGTAGGACTTTCAAGCCTTTGCGGCCCCCTGCTCTCTGCGAGCTTGTAGAGGGGCTTCAGGCGCTAATTCGGCTCTGTTCAGAGACACCATTTGAGCAAGCTGCGAGCCAGACTTGGGTTTCTGACACGGACTGCGTTATCTTTGTCGTTTGCGCCAAAGCCAAACGTGTGGGATATCCACTGCTCTCTCGAGAGACAGAGAAAGAAAAAGGGAGAGAGAGGGAACCTTTATTAGTTACACCATAGTCCGGTGCTTGATTGGGGCCACCACTGCTCACCCAGTACAGCATGGACATGCTGTACCAGTAGGAGCAGTAGTGTATCAACGAGTTGAAGCTGGAGGGGGGGGGGGGGGGGCGAGCCAGCCTGCCTAGTCAAAGGGTCGAGAATGGTGAAAAAGAGGGAGGTAAGGGAGCATTTGGCATGGGGACAACGCCGAAGCATATGTACATCCGAGGTGTCGCCTTCTATTGCTCTCGACGAGGCGAGGCCGTCTCGACAAGAGACGAGGCCATGTGACTGTCATATATTTCATAGTGCTATTGTTGCATAACATTGCATCTAAACAGAGCAAGAAAATGACATATCTAAACTGATAACCGCAAATGCAAGAAAAAATAGCTCTCCATGATCTGGCCTAACAGGAAGAAGTGTAACGCTCGAAGAGGGCGGTCTCATCAGAACAGTTTGTTTAGAACATATAAGAATATGTGTAGTTTATAGTGGGACGGTAGTTGGAGGTGTTCGTGTTTCTGTATTGAACAAATGACTGGGTGGTAACTAGACAGGCTGCTTCTCATTTAGTCTCTTGAAAGCCTCCCTGGAGCGCTATATTGCGCCTGGACAGTGGGGGTTATGATTAATTTCACTATCGGCAACACAAACAATTCATCGACCGCTTCCCAGGATGGTGCTAAACGTTCATCTAGCCTAACAACAAGTTATTACAAGTACGTATGTACGCTGTGAATCGGACAGTGAACGTAGTTGCCGAGGGCACGGTCCTCACCGAGACATGGTGAGTTTGCCCACGCGCTAAGCATGACATCGTAGTCGGGGTGGCCCGTTACGCAGCCCTGCCGGCCCTGCTGCTTCCGTGCGACGGCCGGGTATTCGCGGCAGCAGACGCACTCGACGACGGTCTCCATCGGCGCGCAGGAACCACATAGACACCTTCGCAGGAAACACGCATCAATTACCCATTAAAGCGGGGTATAATGGAGCGCACCACGTACCAGTCCGTGTTCCCAAGCCGCCCGGTTCCATCGTAGGGTGCGTCTTCCAGCTCTTGCGGACTCGCTTCACCGCGGCGCGGCCGTTCGTCGTCGCCACAGTCGGTGCCCGCGGCGCTGCGTTCGTCGACGTCGCGCATCGGGGTCGAATCATAGGATATGGCACCCATGTCCGCTGTCCGTTCCAGGATTTCGAGCTCTAGAGACGTTAGGTCCGAAAGGTCCATAGCGCGACGGTGCGATGCGACGGTGCGGTGCCAGCGATGCGACGAACGACGACTGCTGAGCACAAAGTCCGGGCAACCTTGGTCCGGGCCCCTTGACGACGGTCCGCGCCTGTCCGCGTGTTGGAGAGATTCCTCCGCGGGTCGGCGGTCGGTGACGCGCAGTGACACTGGAATCCTTCGATTGCCATTGGCTGATACGTAAAGAGATGCCCCTCCCGTTTTCCGGGGTCATCTCAGAAAGGGGGGCGTGCCGGGGACTTTGATAGCAATTTTAATCAGTCTTGGGTAGTAACGCGTTACTAGTAACGCGTTACTGTAACTTCGTTACTTTTATGGTAACTTGTAACTGTAACGAGTAACTTTTTAAAAATGTAACTTGTAACTGTAGTTCTATTACTTTTTTTGAGGTAACGTTGAAAGTAGCGACGTTACTTTTGTCGTTACTTTCCACTGAGTAATATATAATTGAACGAGTACAACTAGCTATTCCTTACACTTCCCAAATTGTCTGTTCTGACATTTCGAGTGTCAAGTTGGCCTTGCACAAAATTGTGAATACGCGTTCCTAATTGCAAGTCACGACTTGAATATAGCCACGTGTAGATTTGATAAAACAAAATCTAGTTATCTTGTACTTTTTGAATGAATACTTCCATATTAGTATCTGAAGCACTATTCATGTGGCGTTTTTTTTTTTTTTTTTCCTGCACAAACGCTTTTCAATCGGGTGAACCAACTGTGAATCAACAATACACGCGGACTTCACTGCGTATGTTTCGTATTTTGATTAGCGCCACTACTCCGCTATGTGGCACGTTTCGTATTTTGATTTTGCGCCACTACCCCGGCGTGGTGTCAACAGTCGAGGCAAAATTTACTGCTGTTTGCGCGGAGTTTGTTTCTGACTTGCCGGGTACGAACTGAGATATGTCCCGGGACTCTATGAACCCAGCGCAACCATCAACGAGCCAGAAATTTGCTAGTGTTACCAAGGGTAGGGCATTTGAATTGGGTCCACGTTTACCCCATGCAATTCCTTCCAGCGCGCCAGTTGGGCACCTCTCAGCAAGGGCAGGAACGTGTTCGCAATTAAACGAGGGAAACTTTAAGACACTAATTTCGAGAAGCAACTGCGGCTAAGTTACAATTTGAAGTAATAAGCGCAGTTTTTAATTTTATGCAAACAAACTTGGTGAAAGGCGTTTTCTAGTTTCTCCTAATTTTTTTTGTGTATGAAAAAGTAATTGAAAAGTAACGTCGTTACTTCTTAAAAGTAACTGTAACTGTAACGAGTTACTATTTTGTTGAAGTAACTGTAATGGTAACTTAACTACTTTTTTCTGAAAGTAACTGTAACTGTAACGAATTACTTCTTAAAAGTAACTTACCCAAGACTGATTTTAATAGGGAAATCCGCCGCGCATGACCGTAATTTGACGATTTTTAGGATCCTTAGGACCCGTAGATTGAGTTCCCGCCATAAAGAGACCATCCCAGAACGCTCCGGAGGGCCCCTTTAAGTGCCCTCAAGTGACAAATTAAAAAGTTAGTTAAAACATTTTAGTTAATTAGCAAACTAATTACTTAATTTCACAATTTTTTTAGAGGCCGCCATGGCCACTAACACTTCCCCAGGGCTCAAATTACTCTATCTCACGTTATTTTCTTTTCAAAATTTGGTGCAGCTAAAAACAAAAACACCCTGTATATACCAAAAGTGGGGCCCCCACATCGATTACGAATATAGCGGGCTTTACTTGTATTTGGTCGATGTCATGGCGTTTGCTCTTATTCAATCCCATAAATACACGGAGAACTCCCAATTCGTCTGTCGAGTGTAAAAAACATGCGCCGCTTACGTTGTGCGAGATAAACGAGGAAGCATGTCATTCCGCGCGCTAGAGGGCAGGTTAGTGAAATGTCTCTTTGTCTGTTTGTTGCGATAAAACATTTCAATTATCGACTGCTAAGCAGTCATAGGATGCTTCTTGGGAACTTCACTGCTTATATCCGTAGGACTAATATAAGTGATTCTTTTACAGCGAAGCTGTATACCTCTACCGGCCAAGGAAATTTTTGTGTCATTAGCGTTGTAAGCAAAAAACTCCCAACGAACAATTGAAGGCAAAACAGCATATCTCCTTTGACATCAGGGATACAGCACACAACTCAGTATCTGTTTTAATAAAGAAAACCTCAAAGTAATTACCACAACACAAGAATCAAAACCACATGATGTATGATAAGGCGCGTGTGAGCAATAGGAACGCCCTCCCACGCGTTCCGGTAAAGATCAGGTTTGCAGCTGTTCCGAAAGGGGTTGACATCATTCGAAGACCTCGTGTGAAATGGAAACTGCATAATGGATGATAACGGCGCCTGCAAACAATGTCAAGCACGTTCCTTCTCCCCGCGTGTGTTTTCGTGTCGGCGTTCTCACGGAACAAAGACTTCAGAAGATTGAAGCGAAAAGTACAAACACCACGCATACAGCATACAGCACAACGTTCGTTTCAATAAAGAATAAGCACAAAACAAGCATCGTTACCTTACGCTCGTTTCCTGCTTGAGCGGCGTCGCCGTCGCCGTCAGCGCCGCCGCGCGTTGCATTATGGGGCGTTTCTCATAATAATGTCACATGTGACGTCACGTGTCACGTCACCCTTGTGAAGCCACACGGAGCCTAAAATTGGCGGAAAATTTTCAGCAAAATTTAGCTGACAATTTTTCTTTCGCGGAAAATATTCCGCTAGTTTTTTTCCCTCAAGTTTAGCGGGGACATTTTCCAGCCAAATTTAGCGGCCAATTTTTTCCGCTAAACTTAGCGAGAAAACTTTTCCGACAAATTGAGCGGGGAAATCCGCACAGTTTAGCGGGGAAATTTACCGGGAAATTGTCCCACAATTTCGCTCTAAATTCCCTACCGTACCCAAACCTCCTCACCGCACCCTTCCCTCACCCCGCTCAAGAGCTGCGCTCTAATGGAATTACAGAGAATTGTAAACGTCTGTAATTCTTTTTTATTCCTGTATATCGCTTTACTTCAGAGGGCAATATAAGTTCATGGTATTCTGCCATGAGGCTAGTGAAAGGGCAGAAAATAAAACAATGCACGTTTCAACAGCACCAGCTCCGACGTTGCTTTCAGCACGCTCGAAGTGGCGAGAACCACGAAATTAACAAAAAATTAAACGAAGACACTTAAGACTGCTTACGTGTAAGAATGCGAAAGCATTCCTACACACAGCGCATTCGTACAAGCTGCGCGCCACGTCTTCCCTTTTCACAAGGCGCTCCGGCGGTGACATCACCCTCCCCCAGTGCCCAGGCGCGGCGTCCGCGTCGGCTCCACGGCTTCCTTGACGATGCATCTGCGTTGCTCTGCTTTTCTTTGTGTTTTATTTCTGCGGCGTGTCTGCTTTGACCTTGAGCGCCCCACCGGCTTAAGTGACGAAGCATCTGCATTGCTGTGCTTTTGGCCAATGTGACTTCACGTGCCGTTTCGCTCAGCCAATTTAGTTGCCGTTTTTCGCTCCTACAGAAAACGCCGGTTTCGCTCCATGGGACAGTTAATGCTTTCGCTTTAAAAAGTGCCTGAATACGCAGCCTTCTGGCCAGGCAGATTCCCTGTTCATCGTTTGGAATTCTTCTTCGTCAACGAGAAACTTGAGTGTGGGGGCTAGACAGCCCCCACCGGAAAGGCGAGGGCCTGCGTCAAACAGGAGGAGGGGGGGGGGGGGGGGTTGGTTCGAAAGAATTTAAGGAAAACAGCCCTTGTGACAAAAAACAAAGAGCGGGTTGGTGAAAGGGCAAGAGTCTAAGACAGAATAAAAACACTTTGGGAAAAGGACAGACAACACAGTTGTTTCAACTAGCAACACACTTAAATTTACTGATGTCTCCTTCAATGCATACTATCTCCCTCCAAGCTTTCGGATATAAAGAGGACGATACGCAAAAATTAATATATTTATATGCGCCCGGAAAATGACAACATCCCGAAATACACAGGAATACCAAAAAAAAAAAAAAAAAGAAAGGAAAAAAAAAGAAAAAACACCATGACAAATTGAGATAGAGGGCCCTTCTACTAATTCAGCTCTGGCTTCAGGTAGTTCATCTCAACTCTGGACCACCCAAGGGAAGGAGCAGCGATGTTGTGTTCGTCACCGACTATCCTGTATACTTCAATAATCTCTCGGCCCAGCTTGTTCTTGTGTCTTCCAATTATGCTGGTGTCCTGGAACCGGGCTTCACAGTTCTTGCAGAGGCCCTGATGCACAAGAGTCGTTGTTGCAGAAGACTGAAGGGAATTGCAGCGCGCTTGAACACTTCAATTGTCTCCTCGTGCAAATTGCGCCTAAAACAACTTTGCAGACGAATGAAGAACAAGGAAGCCCCCAAAGGATGTTCCATCAAGCATTCCAATCAGACCGTTCCCTGTGAAGAGGGGGTGGTATACTTCATCCCTTTTTTATGCGGTGACCGATACATTGGCCAGACAGAGCGTTGCCTGAACACCCACCTACGAGAGCACGTCCTCGAGGTTTTCCGTGCTTCAAGCGACACCTTTCATCCAATAGTAGTGCATCAACGCCTCTGCAAAGACTATGAAGCCCTGTTCCAGGACACCAGCATAATTGGAAGGCAGAAGAACAAGCTCGACCGAGAGATTATTGAAGCATACAGGATAGCCGGTGACGAACACAACATCGCTGCTCCTTCTCTTGGGTGGTCCAGAGTTGAAATGAACTACCTGAAGCCAGAGCTGAATTAGTAGAAGGGCCCTCTATCTCAATTTGTCAATGGTGTTTTTTATAATTTTAATGCAATTAATTTCAAAGGTGCAAGCGAGCTGGACAAGAATGACGAAAATAATCCCTGGAGAAGGGGAACAAGAGGGACAAAGGACAAACATAAATCTCCAAACACAGCTAGGTGACTGGTGAGCGTTTCTTTTTTTGTTTTTGTTTTAGAACGCAGCTCTTCGGCGCCTGTTTCCGGCTTCGGTGGCGTCGCCGTCGGCGTCAGCGTAACCGGGAGGTCACGTGACCCCCCCAGGTCACGTGATCCCGCCAGGTCATGTGACCTGGCGTCGGCGTCACCGTCGGCGTAACCGAGCGGTACATTATGGGTAAATTTCCCCGCTAAATCTAGCGAAACAAATTCTCTGGGGGGTCGCGTGACCCCCCGTCGAAGTCACGTGACCCCACCAAGGTCACGTGACACCTGCTCCAGGTCACGTGACCACACTTGACGTCAGGTGACTCCCCCGAGAACACGTGACCCTCAGTACTCTTCCCTCCTCCTTCTCAAAAGCTGCGCTCCAATTCGGCGTTACAGGGAGTTGTAAATGTCTTTCACTTTTTTTTCTTATTTACTTTTTTATGTTCTTGTGTATTTGGGGATGTTGTCCCTTTTCCGGGCGTATAAAATGTAATATTTTTTCCCTATCTTCCTCTTTAGTTTGAAAAGTTCAAACGTGAGGAGGGAAATAGTACATATTGAAGCAGACATCAGTAAATGTGGGTTGCCAGTTGAAAGTACTGTGTTGTCTGTCCTTGTACCTAAGTGTTTTTACTCTCTCTTTGACTCTTGCAGACCTTGTGCTCCCTGCTTTTTGTAAACTCGCAGTTTTTACAGTGACATTCGAATTCAAAATCAAATTCGTTTATTTTGCTGCAAACAGTACATTTGTGACAGGGGAGCTGGAAAAAAAGCTGCAGGCCTGCAGCTTGACGAGTCCCAGCGCCCCAGAACAAGGTAAGAGCGGCACTGGCACATACAGACAAAAAAAACAAATATTCGCACACATACATTTGCAGACACCTATACAGAGGATAAACACAAGAAAAACATAAAGAATTCAACTTCGCAATCAACAGTATACAAAAACGTGGTGGTTACTTATTATAAAGTTTCTTGAATGGAACAATGACTAACAGAGTGCATTTCAATATCACGGGAAAAGAGCGTGTTTAATAAAAGTGGTAATTGGTGGCGATATCTTTGTAAACCAAAATTTGTCCTTGAAAAAGCTATACGCCAGAGGGGCCTACGTCGCGATGGGTATACAGACTCGTTTGCTTCTAGATTACCAAGATCTAAAGAAATGGCATTATTTTCCCTTACAAATCGTTGATAATTAGCTATCAGTCTATGTGCATACAAATTGGTTATATCATGTTTTTCCTTATGTTTTTCAAAAAGAGGAAGGGAATGCTAGTCACGTGGAACATTTTCGATTATCCTGAGTGCCTTTTTCTGTAATAGGCGTAATTTGTCAATGTTGCCCTTTGTAGTCGAACCCCATACCAGGTGGGAGTAGCGGAGCACAGGGTAGAACAACGCATTGTAAATTTATTTTTTAATATTTACTGGAAGGATGTGCCTGAATTTATTCATTATTCCGACAACTTTGCATAGTTTTTTATGAATATAGGTAACATGATTATTCCAGGATATGTGACAAGAAAATATTACCCCCCACGTCTTAATACTATCAACGCACTCTATCGCACAATCCCCCCAAAACAAATCGCTTGACAACCTAATACGTGGTCCTAGGCACTGAGATAAAACGGCCTTTGTTTTTGACGTGTTAATAACAAGGGAATTCATAACTACCCATGACTTTAATTTATTTAAAAAATATTTCGCTTTGAAAGTAAGCACCCCTTCTCTAGAATCAGAGAAAAATATGCTAGTATTATCCGCGTATATAATAAATTTAGCCGACGTTTCAATATTTACAATATCATTAACATAAGTGATAAACAATAGTGGGCCTAAAATACTTCCCTGAGGGACCCGGGAACTAATGCGCGGCATAGAAGATCTGTTATTATTAATTTGAACGTATTGGGAACGGTACTGTAATTAGGATGAAATGAGTGCTAATGGAACCTTTCGAATACCATAACAATCTAATTTATCAAGAAGAGTTATGTGATTTATCCGGTCAAATGCTTTACTGAAATCTACAAAGATCCCCAACGTTAAAAGTTTACTCTCGAAATTTTCTAATATTGTCTCTTTTTGTACTAATAAAGCAGTTTCTGTAGACCTACACCTTCTGAAGCCGAATTGCGAGTCCGTCAACACAGAATATTTTTCAAAAAAGGTTAATAGTCGAGAATATATTATCTTTTCTATTGGTTTCGAAAATACAGGAAGAATAGATATGGGGCGGTAATTACTCATGTCATTTCTATGGAGGGCAAAAACTTTAGCCACTTGCATGCTTTTAAGAAATACATTTGATGATAATATGAGATTATACAAATGAGTTATGCATGGTAATATCAAATCTAGTACAAATTTAACGGGTTTGATTGAGAGGTCATCACAGTCACGACTACGGCTATTTTTCATATTCATAAACATCGAGAACACTTCTGCGGTATCCGTGGGATTCAAAAACATAGTTTCGCTAGTGCGGAAGATGTTATCTTTGGCAGTACGTGCTATAATAATATATAATAGCAATAAGTGCTATTCCCGACACTCACAAAGTAATCATTGAATTTATCTGCAAGTTCACTACTGGAAATAATTTCATTGTTTATAGTCATGTTAACAATAGCTTTATCTTTAGATTGGCTACGGAGAAGGGAATGCAGTTGCTTCCAGACAATATCGGGCTGCCTTAAACAGGATGAGTCAAACTTAGCCGCGTAATAAAGCTGTTTAGCTTGTCTTAATTGAGCGTTAACAAAGTTGCTGAACTTTTTGAGTTCGCGCAATTTTTCTTCGTCTCGTGTTTTCACAAAAGAGTCATAAAGTACGTTTTTCTTTTTAATGAGTTAAAAAGGTGACCATTTACCCACGGCTTCCTAGCTTTTTTGTTTGGACGGATGCATTTGATTGGGAATGAAGTGGAGTAAGCATTTTTGAAAGTATTTATAAAACAATCGTAGCACTCATCAGCATCTGTAGAATTAAACATAGGGCTCCAGTCTATAGTGCTGATTGTTTCTCTAAATTCTTCCAGTGTCCTAGAACTTATGTCTTGTGACATAGTTGAAAAGTTTGAAACTGCGCTATCTGACATATTATTATGGATAAACAAAAGTCGTTCACACAGGCCGGGTTCCTTACGTTACGTTACAAAAAGTCACCGGGAGATATGTGCTTCGTATTAACCGTGGCTGCTAATTCAATGAGGTAGCCTGGCGCGTGACATTCGAGACAGGAATGTTTCGGTGACTTAGACGTAACGTAAGAAAACAGTGCTGTGTGAAAAGTTGAACCGAACTCAACAGACCGATCTCACCAAGCGTTCCACGCATGCGTGACGCCGCCATAATTGTAGTTCGTAGGAGGCAGACGCTAGTTCACGAGAGAGCTCATGCCGCCTCGTGCTCTGCTCGCGCAGACCTCCAGCAGGGTTGTCGCGCGTGCAGAAAGACTACAGCTCCCACGATGCATGTCGGCAGCGGTGGCGTACTCAAACTAGCTGGTGAGATTAGTCTATTCCTTACGTTACGTTACGACGAGCCTTGTGACCTTGGTTGCCACCATAACTCACCGTCCTAGCTTATTATCACCGAAACATTCGTGTTTCGAATGTCGTGTGCCAGGCTATCTCGATGAATTGGTAGCCACGCTTAATACAAAGCGCAGATTTCTCGGTGACTTTTCGTAACGTAACGTAAGCAAACGAGTCTGTGTGAACGAGCCACCAAACCTAGGGATTGGTGGGAGTTTACATTTCAATGCAGCAGCAGAGTAGAGAGACAGAACCTATGGAATTAAATTTTGTTTCCAGATGCTGCGGCCTCCAAGCGGCCTATAGTTGGTGGCCATTGAGACTAAAGGGGTCATGCAACATATTGGTTTAGAATGTTTCTCACTTTTCCCAAGAACACTGTCACTAGCGAGACCCAAGCATACTAGAACGCAATGTTACGGATCCGGGAACTTTGTTGTTGCATTGTAATTAAAAGGATAAAAGCAGACTATTTCTTTCAGTTTCTCCTTCGCCGAGCTCCATGACGTAGTTGTGGGGGCCATGATCCTGACGTAACCTGACATTCCAACATAGCAATGTATGCTACTTGGTGCTGAACCCTTCAGCATTGGCCAGGTTATGATTAAACGGAGTTTAGTTAGTGCACGCTTTGAATAGGGTCAATTTCTGGTTGGTAAATTGTAAACATGTATTGCACATGCCAACAACTCAGATGTGGCAAGAAGTGGCCAAAGGTTTTGAGCAGAAGTGGAACTTCCCCCACTGTTTTGGCGAAGTGGATGGGAAGCATCTCCAGATTCAGGCATTACCACATTCTGGCAGCATGTACTACAGCTACAAGGTACTGTTTGGATTCGGTCGTTGTTTATGTGCTCGGTCTAATGCTCTGCCTTTCTTTGTACGCGGTGAATTGTTGTTACAGAGTACATACTCTATTGTACTGATGCCTTTCGTTGAGAACGACCTAAGGTTTGTGTCCGTGGACGTTGGAGCCTATGGACGACAAAGTGATGTCGGTACACTCCATGCCTCGCGGTTTGGGAAGTGCCTCGAAGAAGGTCCGTCTCAGCCTGCCCTCTCGATAGCATCTCCCAAACACGTCGACTGTGGCGCCACATGTATTCAGCGGGAACGAGGCGTTTACACTCCGCCCGGACTTTCTGCGGCAATACCGGGGAAAAACCAAGACGAAGAGAAAATAATCTTCAATTACCGTCTGAGCCGAGCAAGGTAAGCCGATTCACACAAGGGGTATCTTCCATTGTACATTACATTAGATGTTTCATTTCTACACGGGCTGTGTGGATAACACTTTTGGAGTCATGGCCTCCAGGTTCCGAATTTTCCTCCGCACTATCAACGTGCAGCCAGAAAGTGCAGACTATGTTGTAATAACGACCTGCGTCCTCCACAACTTCCTCAGGGAGGACTCAATCTACATGTCACAAAGCTGCGTAGATAGCGAAAATGCCTACGGCACTGTCAAGGAGGGCCAGTGGCGCGAGATCCTTAAGGATGAGGGCTCGGCCATGTTTGTCCTGAAGCCCCCTGTTGGCCACAACGTTGGGGGATCGGCAGGATGCGCAAGGGACTTATTTCGCTCCTATTTCGTAAGTAAAGTGGGTTCAGTGTCGTAGCACCTAGCCAATGCTGGACTTAAGTCAGTTGTGAACAGCGGCGAGCAGCCTCGAGCAGCCATGGGTGGCCGCAGGCATCAGCAGGCAGCTACCAAGCAGCCACAAGTCACCACAAGCAGAAGCAAGGAGCAGGGCCCAGAGCCAGACAAGGCAGTCGTAGGCAGCCATACATACTCTAACTTCCGATAAATTACTCGCTCCGATGTGTTTCATGTATTTTATTCTGTGAAATAAAAGATGCGCAAACACATTTTGCTTTAAATTCTATTCTGGCAACCGAAACCTTCTCTCACCTTCAATGCGAAAGGCGACAACGATACAAATTCCAAAACGGAAAAGCGAAGGGTCAGTCAGAAGCAGCGAAGACATTCGATCAATAAGCCTTTTGACAACGGACTATAAGATTCTAGCAAAATTATATCAAAACGCCTAGAAGTTGCATTCCATTACATAGTTGGAAGTAATCAGGCGTATGGTTTTAAAAATAGGTTGAAATTCGCTAAACTGCATACAATGAGGATTATAGCGGATACGGCAGAAGCGATGGGACGTCCTATGGCTGTCCTACAACTAGGTTTAAAAAAAAAAAGCGTTTTATAAAGTGTGTCCCTTCTTTTTATTTTCAATATTAGAGCACTGCGGAACCAGAAAATTTCTGCTCAATGCTATTAAAATATGTTACAGGAACGTAAGAACTCGGATACTAATCAATGGACGCAAGTCACGCTTTATTCCCGTGGAGTTGTCGGTACGCCAAGGATGCTTAATGTCGCCCACACTCTTTGCTATATATCTAGAACCGATGTGTAAGGCAATCTTGAATTACCGCATCAAAAAGGGTGCAAGCCTGCGTGAAATGTCAGCACGGCTGCTAGCTTACGCGGATGACATCACCCTCATTGGCCATGCTCAGGAAGGTATAATGCGGGCGGTAGAACTTTTAAGGCAATTTAGGGACGTTTCTGGAGTTGAAACGAACCCAAAAAAGTCTGTTGGAGCCTGGCTGGTGTTGTGGGCATCCAAGCCAGAACATTTCTTGGGCATCGTGTGGTCCACCCCAATCTCCAACTATCTTGGGGTTGGGCTGGGTACAGAGCAGCTAAGGACCGTACTGGAAGACATTCACCTGAGCAGACAGAGGGCCGAAATCCCAGAATGGCTGGCCGGATACCTGCCTCTACCGTACAGAGCGTTTATTAGCAATGCAGTATTTTTTTCCACTGTCTGGTAATCGGCGAAAGCTGTTCCGTGCAGGCAAATCGATGTGCAAAAAGTTCATCGATTTTGTGCATCGTTTGTGTGGGGCCTTGATTTGTTTGAGCTTTCAAGATTTTGTTTTAGTCATACATTCGTGAGTACTGTGTGAGAGCGTGAGAAATATAAAAAAAACAAAATCAACGGTGCTAAAGCGCATATGGTCTCAGCATATTTACCAAATATAACAAAAATATACATCAAATAAAGTATTTCCTATGTATCAGTAGTGAGACCTGCCGGACATGACTTGATATCATTTTATTCATTTAGACAAATAAAAAACGGTGTACTTGCAATGGCAATCTTGAATTCAATTTGAAAGTGGACGAATTCTAGACGTGATGAAATGTTCGACAATCACAGATATGTACCGAGACTAATTTATAAATGACATAGGAATTATAACCCGATTTCTGCACTATACCCGCGGACAACCTTTTGTGGATTTTCGGAAGCGAAAAGCGCACGTGCACAGCTTCGACTGGCGTTAAACATATGCAAGCGGACGTGCGTCTAAAGTTGAAACTAAATGGTCACATAAAGTTCTTCGCAAGTAACAAGCAATTGTACATATAATAATAAAATAAATACCTAAATCCAATACCTTTTTCATATACAGGTATTGCCTAATACATTCATTACAACACAAAGATTGGCAACAAGTAAAATTACCGTTGTTAGTAGAAAATTTTCTATACATCATATATTGGTATCTGGATAAGGCTGAAATGTTTCTCGCGCTTTTTATCGACTTTTGCGTATGCCGTGATATCATATATTATTCATTTTTTAATATCCAAATTATTCAAAATAGGTTTTCGAGAGCCCATTTAAAATGTTCTGGAAAATTCTTTTTAAACCCGGTTACAAAACTTAAATACAATGATCAATTGATGTGACCCAGTTTATAAGATATTTGAAGCTTCATGGGCCCTGAGCCTATTATTCATTCACATAAAATAGCCAAATAAACACCTATATATAAAATCTGTATACTTCCAATACGTGGACGGCACCGATTTTAGACCGCACCAGGAGGAATTCAGTCCTACCGCTCCTTTTTGTCAAAACTATATAGCGGAAGTAATGACGTGTTTTGTTAATAAATATAGTTTAAACCTTATCTTTATTTTTATCCCTAAAACTCTCGTGCGGAAAGCCACGGGATAAATGACAAAATACTGAACATCCTGAAATTTTTACCTTCCTAGGGCTTCGATACATCTGTAACGATAAATTCCCAGATTTTATGATTCCGCTAAAAATTGCACAAAAATAATGACCTCAACATTGCAAAAATCAAATCCAGACTATCAAGGTTAGTAACTATCTTGAAATTCGCAAGCATTACGAAAATATTTGAGACTGCACGTATGAGCGGTTCGAAGTCCTAACATTAATTTTATGCTTTCCCGAAACAGATAGGTTTCGTTAATATTTGAGCAGTTATACCATTGAAGTAACAGGCTGTCATTGGCTGACATTTGATACCTTGTAGAATTATTAATATTTTAAACAGACGTACACAAGCGAGCGTCGGGTTTTCATTTTTTCTCCAAAATTAAACTCTACTATAATGTTGAAATACAACTATGCTGGGCACAAAATGGAATCGTAAATTTTGGTGATCGTCAGCGTAATTTTACATCACCAGGGAAAACGCGCGTATGTCGTGTATGCGCTAAATCTCTCGTACTGTGTTCAGTGTAATCAGTGTTCACATACTGAGTTTACTTATTTTATAAAGAACTAAATTTTCCAAAGTACTATATTATTATTAATATCTTTTTTTTTTTTACTTCGCGATTTAAAGGACAGTTATAACTTCTCTCCATGGCAACAACATCATGGCATCCCGAAAGCAGCACTTCGAAAACTCAAGAAATATAAAGCCCGCAGAAATAAATTCGTTAGCAGCTTTTAACAGGTCGAAAAATCCTTCACGACAAAATATACAAAATGGGGCATTCAGACTCGTTGAATATTTAGACACGTGGAATATTGGGCCTGGTTGGGTTTTCTGTCCGGTTGAATTTTCCAACCTGTTGGGCACTCGGTGCTTGGTTGGACCCTACGTCTCGTTGGAAATTCAAACTCGTTCAACATTCAGGCTCAAGCGCATCGTTCGTTCTGATGGACGTTTCGGCTCGCCTCTTACATGATCTATTGGATATTTCGGGTCACTGAGTTATCCAATCTCGTTCTTCATTCTGACTACAAGCGCTCCAAGCCTTTCAAGGCTCTATCGTGGCATCCTTCTATCGAGAAGAAAAAGTACCTTTCCATTCTTCGAAAAACACCAGCTCATCAAACCATAACACTCAAACGTTCTCACAGAGTTATCCTTCTTCTGTAACTCGGGGTACCTCACATAAAATGCCGAAGGGGCGCTGAGGCAAAAACGAATGCGTGTAGACCAGTAAAAGAAGGCGCCTTCCATGTAGCGCCTTTTCGTCTTATGGGTTGTGAAAGGCGTTTTGGGCATGCGCAGTAGCTCTTCCGAAATATCAGACACCGTACTTGCGTCCACAACCTAGTGACTGGACATTTTCGGGCTGGATGTTAAGCGCTAGAAAGGTGTAGAGCTGTTCATGTTCCGGTAAGCTGAGTCCCTCAACTTCCAAGCTAGCACGTTTTTGCTGCCAAAACTTAAGAATGGCCCTCTATCAATATTCGAGGTTCTACGTTTTTTTTATGTTATTACCCCATCGGTGGTTCGGGCTACTAGGGGAACGAGTTGTAGCCGCGAAATATTAGCGCATCAAATTTTAATTCCATCAGGTAACAACAACGCAACGTCTGGTGACGCCAAGCTGTGTTCGAAACGCGCAGCTGCAGTGCACATTGTTGACGTTTCAAGGGGAACGACTTTGTGATTGCAGCGAGCGCTGGCAGGAGTAGTCAGAATTTCTTTTATGAGGGCTAAATAAAGTGTATCACCCCGTGAATGCGTCGCTATTCTTTAAAAAAAGTTGTTTTTATTTAACGGGAAAGGTTAAAAAAAGTATATGAAAATCATGTTTCAAATGTGCAGATGTAACAGACGAAAACACATATTCGAGACGGCCGCCTCCCAACAACAAAACAAACAAACCGTTTTTTTTTTTTTGTTATTTATTTTTGGAGCCGTTTTTGCGTGAGCGCTTAATTGGGGAATCCGATTTGTCGGATCAACGGGCTCACTGAGATTCCTGAATCTGCGATTTTAATTCGCTACCCTTGCCGTGTCGTGTTTCGTGCTTACCAGTCAGCTGGGTGTCCTCGTGTTTTTCTGCGTGTTTTTTTCGTGTTGGTACGCATGTCAGTGCGCTCGATTGGACGAGTCCGTGCGTGCTACTGGTGCTACTCCGCGAAGCTCCGTAGGACTAGCGAGCCGGTACGTGCTTGTCCGGAACGCCGGCAAAGAGCCTGCAGCTGGAGGACGTGCCAAAGGTAGAGTTAATTAGAATTGAGGAAGACTCCATGTATAAGCTCTGTATGATCATGTGCTAGTTGTACGGGCCGGCAGGCGTTCTCGCTCAGAACGACAAATCCAAAGTATCGCTTTATCAAAACGAAAGCCGACCGGCGAATAGACCGATCCCACCAATCCTTTTGTTGCATGCGCGAGCCTGAGCGAACAACCTTGGGAGGCGCCATAACTTGTTTCGTTTTGTCTCTTTAGACTTAGGCTAGGTGGCGCAAGTTACCGCCCATTACAAAGGGTAGAGTCAGTAACATCCATCCATCCCAGACATGTACAAATTACTCAAAAAAGGTAGTTAAGTTAAGTTACTGAGTATCGACGCCAAAAGTAATTGGAGTAGAGTAGAAATTACGCATTTGTAATAGTAATTGAGTAAACTACTAACTACTGTAAAAAGTAGCGAGTTACTTTGAAGTTACTTTTCAAGTTACTTTTTTATATTTTTGTGGTAGCAAAATGAACAGCAGTTTTGATCAATGAAAAACCCTGCGAGCCTAAAATAAATGCAGTCTATCTATGGCTTGCGTTTTCGCCAAAATAGTTTATTCGCTCGCAGAAGCAATTGACTTTCAAAGTTCTTGATAGGAGAGTTTTCCCCTTTTCCTTCTAAGGACGTCCCCAGCCAAGTTAAATAGACGTTCCACCGACGGGCTGGATGGAACGGCAGCGTTGAATTTGAGAAACAGGCTGTGCAGGGTCGGGTAAGCGATTGTCGGCATCTTAGGTGTCCACGACTAAACATGTGAGGTTTGCCTCGGGTAGGAGGATCTTTTATAACAAACTTTCATCCTTTTTTTTCTTTTTTCTTCGTCAAGCTGAGATTGTTATGACTGGCCCCTCTTTATTCCAACGTCGTTCTGAGAGTACGCTGAGCGAGTGCACCAGACCGTCAAGGATTCAAGACTCGCGCCACGACGATGAGATCATCCGGATGACTGCGCGTCCCGTTGTAGCGCTAGTGCTACGCTACTGAAAAAAAAAAAAATTGTTTTGGTTTAACAGATGATGAACCGAAGTATACTTCACCGCTGACGCCGGGTCCAACAAAATGATCTCCCAAGGGTAAAGCGCGAGACACATGCGCGTCAAAACTGTCCGATCCGGCGTGCGAACTGTCGGGAAGATGGCTGCTCCGAATCGCCGCGCAGGACGGTTCGCGACACATGGTTTCCGACGCGTCGTTGCGTCGCTCCGTTCAGCTCCGCCCAGTTTCGGGTGTCCCTCTACCAAATGGATGGATGGATGCTAATGGCTATATTTATAACGGCGGTAGCTCGCGCCACCTAGCCTAGAAAACTAAAATACTTCCCTCGCCCTTCTTCGTTTTTCTGACTTTAAAACAAACGTAATATTTTTATTACATTCTATCAAAGTGTGCGTGTGTGAAGATTTTCCGTGAGGCTATTTTTTTGCTCAACATTACTTAATCGCGAAGAACCGCAGCGGACCTTAGAGCCATCCCAGCGAAACGAGCACTGCGTACAAATCACGTGACTACGTACCGCGCGCATTGCTGCGTCTCTCCCGAAGCTCACATGACATTGGAATGGCTCGTAGCGTCCGCTGCTGTCCATCCTAAGGTGAAACGGAGTATATTCGGGTTTCGACGGGCTCGATCGGTCCCACAAGGCTGGCTTGCTTTGGCGCGCGAAATAAGCAGCTCGTTTTGTGCGCGCGGGAAACTCGATGGCGTCCGTTTCCTTCACAACCACGACTCGCCTCGCGTCACGCACCGCGCACTGCCACATCCGCTTCCCCGAACCACGTAGCGCCTCCTCGCCCGATCGGTCCAAAAGCCACTTGACAACATGACCTTCGCCATCCGTGCTCATTGGCTGTGGGCACTGCGGCCTTCCGAAAATCGGACCGTGCGTGCGGCGATATCTAGCAAGTTGGTCGCATGCCGTCGCCGGACGGAGCCCCCGTCCGACGCTCCGGTGCGACGAAAACCCTCGCCCTCGGACGTCGTTCCGGCGGTTCGCACGTCGGATCGGATGGTTTTTTCGCGCATGTGTCTCGCGCTTAACTCGCAATCCTCCCCGGCGACTACAATATTCTGATGCGGCTGACACGCCTGACAAGTAAATCGTTTTTAACAAAGAGGAGGTCTCCCAGGCATGGATGGTCGGAAGAACGCGAAGGATTACGTGAACAAGCATCGTCGCTCGTATACAGTTGCAGCTGGAAGCGGGAACGTGCTCCCATGAACGGATTATCCGTGCCAGGGTTTGTGCGCGGGGGAGTCCGGCTTTGCAAAGGCGTATGCGCTGACGACAAGGCGACCATGGGAACAGGAGCCCAGCTGCGAGGTCATTCCAGTGGCGCCTCCCGTGGAACCTGCCGCTTGAGTCAGAACTCACTAAAGACAGACAACACGAAAACAATAACAACTCTCGGAGTGTAAAGACGGTGAGAGTGCAGGCGAGCTGGTGGTAGCTAATCATGTCGTATTACACCTGAGACTGCGGTGGAAGAAATCGGAAGAACTTTCAGTAGAAGGAACAGACACAGAGAACGTCTCAAACTCAGCTAACTGGTTTATTTCTCAAACAGCCTTTAAGTACCCACGGAACTTTTTCCCAACCACACTCTACAGATAAACTCCTTTGTTGCAGACATTTCAAACCGGATGGATACAAAAGATACAAAACAACCCACACATGAGACGAGGACTTAACAATGGGACACTGCGGATCAACGCAGTGACCTTGACAGAGATATGTCCCGAATTATCCTAACAGTCGCGTCAAAGCGCACAAAAAACAAAAAAAACAAAAAACAACAACACACAGGTGGCCTCTACACCGTAACAACGCACCCAGAAAAAAAAAAAAAAACACACACACTTTTTTTTTTTTTCCCTTTCTTTGGGAAAACACACCCAAGTGATCGCGAAATCGCGATCACAAGCACATTAAAAAAAAAAAAAAAAATTAGATGTATATACACATATACATTGTCTCTCCCCCACCTTCTTCTCGTAAACCGAATGCGTTCGTTCAAAGTCTGAGAAACTTTTTGGAGTTGCGTCCAAGTTGCATCGATGCTTGGCTTATGCAGTTTCCGATAGAACTTATTCTTATTGTTTCTTTAACGACCCTCTTAATGTCATTTCGCTCTTTATGCAGAACTTCTGTCTCTGACCAATGCGCATTACAATTATTGGATTCCTCTATGTGCTTTGCTATTTCGGAGTTCGGCGCATGCGTGCGTACATTTCTCTGGTGTTCTAGTAACCTGTCATTAAGGCATCTTGAAGTTTGTCCCACGTACCTAAATGCACATGTCAACGGAATCTCATATACTACACTCTCTTTGCAAGGAACTGAAGGTTCCCGATGGGCCCTCTGACAACCCTTGTGGTCCGACAGAAAGGGCGTCAACCTGCTCAATTTTACATCTGAAGAAAAAACTACGTCCACGCCGAACTTTTTTGCGAGAGCCTTTAGGTTGTGGGAAATCCCGTGGAAATACGGGATTACTGCTATCTTCTTTCTTGCTTCCTTTTCCCGTGGTTCGTTGTTAAATTTCAGTTCTAATTGTCTTTTAATGAATTCTTCTTCATAACCTGCAGAGGTTATGAAGAAGAATTCTCGGAGTGTCCCCGTCTTTCATGGTTGCAGCTGGAAACGCGGTGCCTGCGTGGGGTTCCGGAAGAAATGTCCCCGGAAAAAACGTCCCCGGAAAAAATGTCCCCGGAAAAAAAGTCCCCGGAAAAAATGTCCCCGGAAAAAAAGGCCCCAGGTGGAAAGTAGGAAAAAATGTCCCCAAAGGGACATTTTTTCCACTTCAAGTACAAACCGTTTTTGACTTTTGTGTATGAATCAAGAGTTTGTCATTTCATTCCTGATCTTGCAACATTGCATTTCAACTGTTTGTGTTTGTTTTTCATTGTGAATAAAACATTCATAACACTTCTAGCTAAAACCAAATTATTGTGTCGGGAAATTTGAGAGGTACTTGTGTACCCTTTTGCAAATAGGTAAAAAGCGCGACACTTAACACGAACAAACAATCGCTAGTTTTTTTTTTTTTTTTTTTTTTAAGGGGCGAGCTTTTTAGGGTCTAGCCTTGTCCGCCCGGCGTCCGTGCTCACATCGATTGCCATCCCATCTGTCTTCTTAAAAAAAGAAAAAATGTTTGCGCAGTCGACAGGATTCAAACCTGCGCGGGAGACCCCAATGGATTTCTAGTCCATCGCCTTAACTGCGGGACGAGTAGGGGCTCTGAGATGTGGTAGTAACTCAAGAGCTGGGGATGTCATGGATGAAACGTTGCATGTAGCCGCTCAACGTCTATACAACAGAGGGCGCTGCGGTCAAATACGCATGTAATCGGGTTAAACTTTGCATGCATTGGCTCAACGTTTATAGAGGAGAGGGCGGAGGGCGCTGCGGTCCAATGCTCAAATGCGTATATAACCACGTTCTATACCACACATTCCCTTTCTGACACGGACGTGGAGATGCTTTCCCACTGCGTCCAGCGGATCCAAACTGATCCGCTAGAAGAACCACTGGCTCTGCATTTCACCGACCATAAAGCAGTAATAATGAAGTCGAAATGCAACCCGGAACTCAGCAATACCTATGAGGAATAAAAAAAAATTAGTACCATCAGCACTACTTATGAACAATAAAATCAGTATCATCAGCACCACCAGAGCTTCGCCCCAATCAACATAATTCACCACGTGGAGATGCGGTCATTTTTTTTAAAGAAACAAGAGGTTAATTGTCACCAAAGTTATTATAGGTATTGAAGGTGCTTATTTGGGGATATAATGCAAACGGTAAAATTTCGTTCTCACTAATCCTCTTTCGGAGCCGTTTTCCCCTACCTGCCACACGGTGCCTTTTTTCCCAGGACATATGACCGGACCGCCCGAAGCACATGAGGATCAGGGAAACCCAGAGATAGAAAATCCTTTGGGGACATTTTTTCCTACTTTCCATCTGGGGCCTTTTTTTCCGGGGCCTTTTTTTCCGGGGACATTTTTTCCGGGGACATTTTTTCCGGGGACATTTATTCCGGGGACATTTTTTCCTACACCCGCCTGCGTGCATTACCGGATTAGGTCAATACCCGACCAAGGCTTGTTAAGCATCTCTTCGTGCGTTCGTGCGTGCCGGTGTTATGTTTTGGCTGCTCGTCGCCACCTTGGCCCAAGGACGCCTTCCCGAACAAGGGGGCCCCTTGCTCGGGGATGCCACTTTATCTGCCGGCGTCTTATTCATTTCTGCGCTCAAACTTTCGTGATGGGCAAAATTAGCACTATATAATTTCGAAAGTAGTTAGTAATTTGAGTAGAAGTTACCTGAAAAAAGTAGTTAAATTAAACTACTAATTACCCAAATCAAGTTGCAATTGAAAGTTACCAAGTTACTCGAAAAAGTAGTTAAACTACAGTAGTTTGAGTAGAGTAGTTGAACTACGTCCAAGTCTGATCCATCCATCTATTTATACATAGGAGGATATGCAGCAGTGGGGTGCTCGTAGGTCCGGGAGCTTGCGCACGCTCTCACCTCGCTGCAAAGTCTACTCCGAAAGCGCTTCTTAGTTAGTTTGTTAGTTTGAAAGTTCTTTTTTTTTTGGTGCAGCAGCATTGGGGTTATAATGCGTCAGAAACATTGTGTAAAAGACACCCGAAAACGCTTGTGACACTAGTCTGTAAGAAACAGGGGTGCTCCAATATTTGTTTACTCTCTGTAAACACGAGCATGCATTGTCAAACGTTTTATTTTTTCCAAGCTTCGGTTTTTAGAACGTTGAGCACGTGACTTGCTTGGGGTTGCAGCCGTTTGTTGTCTTCAGCTGTTAGCAAGTTGATACGTTGAGTAGTAAAAGAGGCAATATTGTAAGAATGATGTTTGGAGTTTTTTTTACCATTTTGGGGGCCGTTATGTTGAAGCGGAGGTCTGTGCGAAGGGGCCTGCGTGCGTGTGGAAGTGTCATTAAAACTTTGGTTTGGGCTATGGTCCATGGTAGGTATAAGGTTTAAAAGCGCAAACAGACTGGGACAAGGCCTTGTCCCTGTCGTTTGTGGTATTTTCTATTGTCCCAGTCTGCTTGCGCTTTTAAACCTATACCTACCAGTGTGAAAGTGGTTTGTTTTAAAGGCGCCTCAGAAGGGACCCATTACCGTCACGCAAATTTGTGTAACGCATGGATCGTTTACCGAGACCAATAAAGCTTGGTAGCATGAGCTCTTGAAATGTAGAACTCAAAATGGTTTGTTGACAAACTTGCGTCAGCAGCATGAAGGGAGATTGTCACCATTCGGCTCAACTTGTTGCTGTCAAGTTGAGTCTTATTTTTCGTTAATATTTTAACTTGCGGGCATATTACCGAGGTAGTTCTCTAAGTAACTGAAGCTTATAAGACGCCATGTGTTTAGAGGATGTTTGTTAGCCTTACAAGCGACCCCTCCCCCCCACCCCAATAAAATAATAGTTTGCCATTTTTTGTGTGTTTTTTTATTTGTGTACACGTGTTTATCTCGCTGAGCTGCGTGCGCTCCGGCTAGCGAAAAAAAGGCTGTATAAACAAGTTCGAAATATACAAGCAAGTCATTCCACTGGACATAGAGCAGTTAACAAAAGGAAAAAGTTTACGATTCTCTGTAAAGGCCCGTTCACACACAGGCGTCCATAGCGACTACAACGACTGCAACAACCGAAACGACTGTTGCAAGTGTCTGCAACCGTCAGTTGCCATACCGACGGAGGGACGCACGCACGTGTCGTTCACGACGCAAGGAGTTGGAGCGAGCCCAACTTTCCCCGCTGCGTTGGAAACAACCGCAACGACAAACCAATTACAGGTCAAGGAGAACTGGTAGCGCGCGTTGCATGCCGGTCGTGCCGGTCGTGGGCCGGCTCCTTCTATCTGCAAACATAACGTCGGTGGTGGTCGTCGACGTGGACAGCGTGGTGAAAGCTCATCGTTCCGCGTAGAAGCGCTATCCCTGAGTGTGAATTTTCGTTGTGTGTCGCTATGATCACCCAGCACGTACTAGAAGGGAAGATGCACCTACTGGTGCGGCAATGTCGCGGCGGCACTCTCAAGACAGCAGAAACGCCCGTGCCGTCCTGTTTGTTTACTTCGATTACAGTGGTGCTTTCTAAGCATTTGTGTCCTCAAACATCGCCCGAATTTCTTATTTGGCGCATTTCACGCGTGTGCTCAAGTTCAAAATATCACTGGCGCGTACCGGATAGAGGATGCGAATTTTCAGGCGTTTTTATCACCGGAGAAAAGTGATTATTTTAGCAATCCTGAACGCTCGCAACGTCTATTTAATCATGAAATCATGTTTCTACGTAGCTATATCGCTGCTAAGATTACATCGTCTTTTATAATCGTAGAAAAGGCGTGTGGCGAGATTTGTACTATTGGCAAAGTCGTGTATTAGAGTCGTGATCGTCCAAGACGGCGCACTGCATCTTTGTCTTTTCTTTTTTTTTCATCCACTGTACCCTGCAAGCCTGTCATGAAAAAAAAAAAAAGAATAAGAATAATAAAGCTTTAGGCTATAAAAAAAGTGTCTCTATATTCTGTTACGGCATTGAGTGGCAGCGCGTCCCCATTTTAGATGCACCGCTGAAACAGCTGACGGCGGCGTAGAAGCGGTCGCCGTGCTAAGACTCGCTGCGCTTGTTGCAGTGGTTGTAGGTCTGTGTACGCGCGGCGCAGAGCGGTCTTTCCGATCGCTCCGGTTGCAACGGACAAAGTCGTAGATAACGCGCTCGTTGCAGATGTCTGAACCAGCCTTAAGGGACACTGACACCCCCCCAAATAAAGGTTTTTATTTTTTTCCAGGCGCTTTATGATGGTGTCGGAGGACTACCCAATTAATATTTTGCAACAGAGTAGCGTATTTTCTTAATAAAGCCAAAAGAAACCGAAACCGAAACCCGACGGAGGTCGGAGAAGTGCAGAGAAGAGAGTGAGTGGCGGAAGTCACGTGGCTACACCCGACCGTGCGCCTTTTTTTTGTTTTTTTTTTTTCTCCTCCCCGTAGCAGACGGCACGACATGCGGCGTGCGATGCGACGTGCGGGAACTGCTCGCCGTGTGATTCTCTTGCAGTTATGTTTGTTCCGCTCGTTGTTCTGTACTCCAAGATGAGTTGTTTTGTACATTAAGAAGTTGGAGATGAGTAGTGAGTGCCCGTGGTGAATTTCCATGATCGGCTGCGAAAAGGATACACCCAAGATGTTGCGTGAAGAGTTGGCTCACATGTCCTGCGTCCGAAACAAAAGGGGCAATGTGCGACAGAGTTTCCGAAAGATCAACGGGATCGGGACCAATGGCTGGCTGCAATTCCTGTAGAACATATACGGCCACCTCGGAAAGCGGACGCTACCTGATTTATATGCTCCTTGCATTTTGTGGCAAGTGATTACATTGAGTTCGCAGGTGTCAAAACGGAAATCCCATACCATTTAATTCAGCGAAGTATCGTCCACAACATTTGTTTGTTATTTTTTTTTGGTTTGTTTCTTCAGTGATGATTGTAAAAAACAAGGAAAAGATATGTAATCATCGGAAAATGTTTGAAAAAAAATGCACGGGGGATCGAACTTGGTCATACCGCGTGTGACCCGGACGTCTTTCCCACTGAGCTACCGGGACATCTGTTTTCTGGTGGATCTTTTTCCTTAGTAATAATTCAGCCGGTAAACTGTACGCTGGAAAGTTTGCTGTCGATTTTTCTCTAGCAAAAGCACTCCCGGGTCGAAGTAGGGATGCACCACGCTTTGGGGACACTCGCACCTAGTAAAGAAATCGTACGCGTGCAAATTCAACTCGAAGTAGACACGTCGTGCTTGACGTTTGCGCGAGCGATGTCTTCAGCCACGAGAAGGGAGCGACGGCTCGGCGACGTCTTCGTGCAAATCGGCTTGGTGGCCGGGCGTGTCGTACGGGATGAATACCAATTCTTTTGATCAGTCCCAAATTTCTCTTTTAACGGTAGACAGAATTCGCCGGTACCGCGAACGACAGTTTTGAAATAGAGGTCCCACGCCCGTCGTCCGCTGCCATCGCCGTCCCCGCGAGTCCCACGATGCGCGAAACGACGAACGCACAGAATGCTTCCGGTT